>NC_139945.1:3594277-3761777 GCF_963454915.1 Gymnoscopelus microlampas | reverse complement strand
GAGGTGTAGTTCAGACTCTATATAACATTCAGGAGGTGTATATCATTCAGACAGTGTAGAATAGTTGTCTGGTTGCATGAGACTAGCCTTGAGCCTTCTGTCTGGGAAGACAGAAAGCACAGACACTATTCAGTGGCGGAGAAAGTGCTCACATTGTTTTACTTAAGTAGGTATACTTGAGTACATTTACTTAGTTACTTTCCAGCACTGGTTTTATTATGGAAAGTAAGTCAGCAACAGCAGTCTGTTGGTCCGTTACCTGTTCCTATACTCCGCTCTGTGTTTCATAATGCTCCTGTGTGTGTGTGTGTGTGTGTGTGTGTGTGTGTGTGTGTGTGTGTGTGTGTGTGTGTGTGTGTGTGTGTGTGTGTGTGTGTCTATGTGTGTGTGTGTGTGTGTGTGTGTGTGTGTGTGTGTGTGTGTGTGTGTGTGTGTGTGTGTGTGTGTGTGTGGTTGTGTGTACAAGCGTGCGTGATGTGACATGAGTTGACATTTGAGACCGGTTTGTATCAGCGTGTGAGTTAGTGCGTGCACGTGTGTCCTTGTTTGTGTGTCCGCCGCGTGAGTGCGTGTATGGGCGTGCGTGCATGTGACAGGTTGTAGTGGGGTGTGTGTGTGTGTGTGTGTGTGTGTGTGTGTGTGTGTGTGTGTGTGTGTGTGTGTGTGTGTGTGTGTGTGTGTGTGTGTGTGTGTGTGTGTGTGTGTGTGTGTGTGTGTGTGTGTGTGTGTGTGTGTGTGTGCGCGTGCGTGCGTGCATGTGACAGGTTGTAGTGGGGTGTGTGTGTGTGTGTGTGTGTGTGTACAAGCGTGCATGTGACATGAGTTGTTGGTATAATTTGAGACAGGTTTGTATCAGTGTGTGTGTGAGTTAGTGCGTGCACGTGTGTTTGTGTGTCCGCGTGAGTGCGTGTGTGGGCGTGCGTGCATGTGACAGGTTGTAGTGGGGTGTGTGTGTGTGTGTGTGTGTGTGTGCGCGCGTGCGTGCATGTGACAGGTTGGGGGGTGTGTGTGTGTGTGTGTGTGTGTGTGTGCGAGTGTGGGCGTGCGTGCATGTGACATGAGTTGTTAGTATAATATGAGACAGGTTTTAGTGGTGTGTGTTTGTGAGTGAGTGTGTGCGCGTGTGTCCGCGTGTTCGTGTCCGTGTTAGTGAGTGTGCGTGTGTGGGCGTGCGTGCATGTGACATGTTGTAGTTGTGTGTGTGTGTGTGTGTGTGTGTGCGAGTGTGGGCGTGTGTGCATGTGACATGTTTTAGTGGGGTGTGTGTGTGTGTGTGTGGGTGTGCGTGCATGTGACAGGTTGTAGTTTTGTGTGTGTGTGTGTGTGTGTGCGAGTGTGGGCGTGCGTGCATGTGACATGGGTTGTTAGTATAATATGAGACAGGTTTTATGAGCGTGTGTGTACGTGTGCCTTTTTTTTGTGTGTGGTGGTTTTGGTGGTTTATTTATCAGTGATGGGGCGGCATATATGAAAGCTATAATTTGCAGCCAGTCTCATTTCCATTTGACACCAGCATGAGTCACAGCTGGCAGGGAGCACACACACACACACACACACACACACACACACACACACACACACACACACACACACACACACACACACACACACACACACACACACACACACACTCTCTTGCAGGGAGAACCGGTGTTTGGGTGACTTAGACATCAGGCCACCAGACCACACAGTGACATTCAAGTTCATAATGTGTGTCAGTGTGTCCCTCCCTTTAGCCTGGAGGCTAACTGTTAACAACAAACAAACATGAGTCCTCCTTCATTAACCATTAGCATGTTAGCGGTAGCCTGGAGGCTAACAGTTTATAACAAACACACATGAATCCCTTCTATTATAGAGCACCGAAGTCTGACGTAATACACATACCTGGTCGCGCTGTTTTAACTTGTGTGTGTGTTTTTAGAACAACACAATACTAAACGGTAAATAAAGTGCATTTATACAGTATAGCGCTTTTAGGCGATGATGATTTAAGATTCGGTCCCTGATAAAGTAGGTTTTTTCCCTATCAACCATATGTATAAATATCGATGCAGGGCGAAACATCACATCGATATTCATATAAGTATTAGAACATTTTCATAAAAGGCGATAAAGAAAAACCAGACTCAGGACACAGGCAGCCATTGGATGTAATGAAAGTATATTATATTCAGACAGAGAGAGTGGGAAGGTTACAGTATCACAGGGTAGGCATCATCGGTCGTCGTCTCTCTGCCATTAAACAGAGAAAGCACTGGTCTTTAACAGCGTCCGTTAACATAAACATATGACATCATTGAAGATACATCGAGCGTCCAGCCATCGGAGGTGTTGTCCTGCCATTGGTGGATAGTGATGAGTACGTCATCGTCAGATGAGGATGATGATGGTAGATGATGATGATGGTGTGACAGTTTATCTTTGAACAAACAGCGTCGACATGTCTCGAACAACACGTTGGCCTCGGCTCTGACCTGTCACTGGTCAGAGGTAACTTCGTGAAACTGTGAGAAGGGTTATGCATTGGAGGAGAACACCGAGATATGGTGTTCTTAAAACAATAGATAACCACAGAAAGGCCTGTAACTAGTGTGACCTTGCATAGACAGAGACAGGAGAAATAGGGAGAATAGAGTACATGACAGAATTTAGGCCAATATGACAGCTATTACATTAATTTGACATTTAAAGCAGGTTTAAGACATTAGACAAATTATGATTAATCAAAACATATCTATCAGTCCCTATCAAGACACAACCCGGACGGCGCTGATTCGGCTGAGGGTGACGTGATATAGTCAGTTGTGGAAAGTAACTAAGTACATTTACTCAAGTACTGTACTTAAGTAACATTTTGAGGTATTTTTACTCTACTGGAGTAATAACAATTTTCAGTGCTTTTACAAAACATACACTACCCATTTCAGTCCTATATACATTTCGGGCCATTTGAAAATAACCGATCTACAAGCTCACAATGCGTCGCGATGGGCCGCATTGTGAGCTTGTAGATCGGTTATTTTCAAAAGATTTGAAATCATTTGATTGTATACATTTGAAAACTTGTGAAATGGGACATCTTGCACGATGAATACTTTTACTTTCCGTATTTTGACACCAATACTTTTGTACTTTTACTCAAGTAGATTTTGATCACCTGACTTTTTACTTGTAACAGAGTCTGCATTACAGTATTGATACTTTTACTTAAGTAAAAAAAAATGTAGTACTTCTTCCACCACTGCATGTAGTATGTACTGTATATGAGTTTAGATATAAGGTGGATGAATGCATGCAAAGACACATGGATCCACAGGGAGAACATAAGAGAAATATGACACAGATACATTACATTACATTACATTGCAGTCATTTAGCAGACGCTTTTATCCAAAGCGACTTACAATAAGTGCATTCAACATAGGTAGGGAACGAAACTACTAATCACCAGAAGTGTTAAGTGCATTTCCTGTAAAAACAAGCAACCAAGAGTATACCTAGCGCTACGGTAAAAGTGCTATATATCAGCTACCTACTTTCTTAAACAGATGAGACAAATAGCTAAATCAAATGAGCACGAGCTAATACAAAAAGTGTATCGACTAAACAAGATCCAATAAAACAGTACAACAATAAAACAATAGTTCGTACAACTAGTTAACAACAAGTAAGCCAGACAAAGAGGAAGGGTAGTGTTTCCTGAAGAGGTGGGTTTTCAGCCTGCGGCGAAAGATGGGCAGTGACTCTGTTGTCCTGACATCAGTGTCTCTGCTGTCCTGACATCAGTGTCTCTGCTGTCCTGACATCAGTGACTCTGCTGTCCTGACATCAGTGACTCTGCTGTCCTGACATCAGTGTCTCTGCTGTCCTGACATCAGTGACTCTGCTGTCCTGACATCAGTGTCTCTGCTGTCCTGACATCAGTGACTCTGCTGTCCTGACATCAGTGACTCTGCTGTCCTGACATCAGTGTCTCTGCTGTCCTGACATCAGTGTCTCTGCTGTCCTGACATCAGTGGGAAGTTCATTCCACCACTGTGGGGCCAGAACAGAAAAAAGTCGTGACTGTGTGGATCGACCAGAAGGACCCTTGAGTGACGAGGCAATCAGTCGCCCCCGAGGTGGTAGACCGAAGTGGTCGGGCAGGGGTGTAGGCATCAACCATAGCCCGGAGGTAGGAAGGAGCTGTTCCTTTCACTGCCCTATAGGCTAGCACCAGGGTTTTAAACTGGATCCGAGCTGCTACGGGATCCTGCTACGGGATCCGAGCTGCATACAGTGGCCGAATACAATATTGCGGGTCGTTTTTAGATCCCATATTCTGAGAGGACATTGAGACCTCATTCATTGGCTAAATGACCAGCCAATGAGGAAAAAGTCACGCAAAAGGACCAGCCAATGGGGGAAAAGTGACCACTAGCGAGTGTAGATATAGACCAGGTTTGGCAACCTGGTAAAAAAAACAAAACAACAGTGACAGCAGTGTCTACGGCAACATCAACAACAGGTTCTCTCTCTCTCTCTCTCTCTCTCTCTCTCTCTCTCTCTCTCTCTCTCTCTCTCTCTCTCTCTCTCTCTCTCTATCACTTAAGGTGACAAAAAGGGAACGTACGCATTAAGTGTGTGTGTGTGTGTGTGTGTGTGTGTGTGTGTGTGTGTGTGTGTGTGTGTGTGTGTGTGTGTGTGTGTGTGTGTGTGTGTGTGTGTGTGCGCGCATTAAGTGACTCACTGACTGAGGAAGTGGTTTGTTATCTGTGCGTGTGCATACAGTGCAGTGTGTGTGTGTGTGTGTGTGTGTGTGTGTGTGTGTGTGTGTGTGTGTGTGTGTGTGTGTGTGTGTGTGTGTGTGTGTGTGTGTGTGTGTGTGTGTGTGTTATCAGTGTGTGTGTGTGTGTGTGTGTGTGTGTGTGTGTGTGTGTGTGTGTGTGTGTGTGTGTGTGTTATCAGTGTGTGTGTGTGTGTGTGTGTGTGTGTGTGTGTGTGTGTGTGTGTTATCAGTGTGTGTACATACAGAGCAGCATGGGTGTGAGAGGGTGTTGGACAGGCTATCTTTACCGCCTTGCACCCCTCCTGTCTCTCTCTCTGTGTCACACACACACACACACACACACACACACACACACACACGCACACACACACGCACACACGCACACACGCACGCCAGTTCAACAGGATATCTGTATGGGTGTGTGTGTGTGTGTGTGGCGTTGTGGCGTCTGAATGTTAACCCATTAAGACCGGGAATGCATGTGTTGTCATTTTAGATTTTAACCATTATATCTTATACTTTGGCAATCAAAAAAATATCAGATCTACAAGCTCATAGCACGGCACTCGGTGCTGCGCTATGAGCTTGTAGATCTGCTATTTTGTTTTTAAATCGTGAAGATTTGTGCAAATCTTTGAATATATATATTTTTTAAAGAAAATGTTTTTCTTTGCTTCTGGGGATTCTACAAATGTCTTTGTTAAATGCCATGGACCCCCAAAATATGTATTTGGCCGCAGACCCCCATCTCCAAATATGTTGTTCCAGGGACGGGGGGGTCCCTGGAACAAAATATTTTGAGATGAGGGTGAAGCAAAGATTTGAGTTAAAAATGTTGGCTTTAAAAAGATGCATATAATCAAAGATTTGCAAAAAAAAATCAAGATTTAAAAAAATAGCTGATCTACAAGCTTGTACATCTGCTATTTTTGAATAGCCAAAGAAGTCATAAAATGACACAGATGTGTTCCTGGTCTTAATGGGTTAAGTTATAAATAAGAAGGCATTGAAGCGTTGTGTTAGTCCAGTCATCAGTATCACTGGGTGAAAAAGGTGATATACCTGGATACATGGGCAAGGTATACACCCACCCAACATAAATGATAGGTGGGAGTTTTTCAATGAATGCGGGAGAGGACTGTTTACCTTAAAATGCCTTTAAGATACCTGGATATACGTCTCTCTTTTCTCTGCTTGGGAATCTTCCTTACACATGTAAATTAGAGGTTTGTTCAAACAATGGGAGGTGTGGGGTTCATAGAGGGGGGGGCTCAGGGAGAGAGAGAGAGAGAGAGAGAGAGAGAGGGAGAGAGAGAGAGAGAGGGAGAGGGAGAGGGAGAGGGAGAGGGAGAGAGCGAGAGAGAGAAACACAGACTATTGCACAATTACTGATTAAAAAACAATGAGTGAGATGTCTGTCTGTCTGTCTGTCTGTCTGTCTGTCTGTGAGAGAGAGAGATATATACACTCTCTCTCACACACACACACACACACACACACACACACACACACACACACACACACACACACACACACACACAGTCACACACACACACACACAGATCAGGTCTTGGGTCTAAATCTCAACTACTGTGCACAGTGGTTTAACTACTGATACTTTCTCTTTGATCTGGCTTAACTGTACAGTTGTGGCACTGTAAACACATCTGTATGCTATTATTTCAATCGGTAGGAATGATGGCGCACAATCCGTCCGTGTACCTTGCAAATTCCAAATCTCGACAGGCCTCCCAAAGAAATGCCGGTCTGGGTGAGGATGCAACTCGGCAGTTGGGTCCAAACGGGGTACCTCAAAGCTTGAGTTGCTAGAACACCACTTATTGATACTTTTACTTAAGCAGAACAGTTGAGTACTTGTTCCACCAATGTCCCTGTTTAAAAATGATTGAATAAACACTAATAACCAAGGTTACTGTAGTAACAGAGGTCCTCTCTGTTACACAAGGTGCTGTACAACAAACAGTGGTGTGAAGTAACTAAGTACATTTACTCAAGTACTGTACTTAAGTACAATTTTGAGGTAATTTTACATTACTGAAGTATTTCCAATTGTCTATACTTTTACTTACTATTTTATTTACTATTATTTGAAAACTTTAGTTACTAGTTACTTTGCAGATATAAATGATTACATTATAAAACATACATTAACCACTTTAGCCTTATTTTATACATCAACAAGCTCACACGCTATTTTCAAACGTATTAGCACTTTTACTTTTGGTACTTTAAGCACATTTTGATACCAAAATGTGTTGTACTTTTTACCCATATCACAAACAAGGCTACTTTATTTGTGTTTTCGTTTGTATTTTGGGGGATAGAGATTAGATTACATGCAGACACAACATTTGCATGATAGGTGTCGATGGTTTCAATGTTCCTATTGTTTCATGTTTCACTCCTGAGCACCGCCTCTTCACACCGTGTCTGTGAGATGTCTTTGAGCCAGTGTTGCCAGGTTTTTTTTATAATAAATTTGCACCAAGAATTTTATTTGAAAATAGCAGTCTACAAGCTCACAACGAGTTGCATCACGAGTATATCTTGTATAGCTTGTATATCTGCCATCTTCAAATAGCCGATGTATACAGCAGGTAGGTTTAAAGTGCTCATGTGAGTCATGTGACCCATAATCGCTTCTATTGGGCTTGTTTTTATAGACCTGCTTGCTTGTTTCTCTCACAGAATCTGGCAACCCTAGCCACAGCACGGGGGCGTGTATTAGCCAAGGCACCAAGTTGGCTTTACAGGATAGCAGTTTGTTGTTAGAGAACTCTGCTTGGAAACTATTAACTGCATGATGAATTTGTTTAATTTGTGAGTAAAATGGCAACAAACACAAGTAGAGATTTATTTTATGCATCGGGTGCTGCTTCGAGTCCTCGCAGACGCCAGCCTTCGACTCCGAGAAGAACAGAATTATTAGGTGGTCCTCTTAGCTGGTCGAGAGCAACGCTGCTCGGGATGATGCTTTGTCTACGTTGCTGCCTCTGCCTGCACCAAAGAGCAAATAACATCAACCTTGCGGTAAGTGAAATTATGTCTGACTATATATGCCCTGTGTCTACTATCTAGAAAATTCTTTGTATGAGTTGCTTGTAGAAAAATAAGTGTAACTAATGTTCTGGTGGGCAACCGGAAGGCTCACCCCAAAACACGATCGCCACCATTTTAGGGGGAATACCAGGTAGAGATTTTATCGGATATGTGCTGGATTTGTGCCCGGGTGACTGTGTTTGGGGCGAGTGTTTTGGTATTCCTTTGGTGGTTTGCCAAAAGCATTGATTTCCTCAAATTGACCTTTTATAATCATGCTGTTTACAGGAGGCTGTGAGGCGTCTACACAACTCGGAGAAGAATAACCACATTCAATCCAAAAGAAGTGTAAGTAACCAAATTCAACTATATCACAATCATGCTTTAGTAAGAGGGGAGACCAAGCCCCACCAATTTGATTTGTGGTGGGGGATAGTGGGGGGAGGTAGGCCTGTGGATTGAGTTCCTGTCCTGGTGAAATGTTTTAACTGATAAAAAAAATTGCACATGACTAAAAACTAACACGGTTCTTCTCTTCCAACAGGGTAAATTCTCCACATAGTATTGATGTTGCAGCTCATCTTTTAGGAGAACTAAGCATTAGTTTCTGTAATGTTGATCCTGTTTTTATAAAAGGTAAGCGCACATGCATAATACACTCACAGTATTCACATAAGCTATTTGCATCTTAATAGAGTGGGCTAGACCTGCAGAAAACAGCAAACCTGTATTTCTTATTGTAGCCTACTTACAGGGCATTGTTTTGTCTTTTTGTATTCAAAGACCCCTGTGTTATAATTGAAAATAAATAATTGTAATTCTTTTTTTCTTCTGTTTTTCTTCAAGGCTTCAAGGACTGCCGTTTTGGATCTTCAGCCCTCCAGCAGTCCAAAGTTCAGGAGATCATCTCCAAAACCTCATACCAAACGCTGCATTCTCCAGGACCCAATGCTTGAGGACTAACCTCGCATCACCAGTCTTTCCACCTCGGAGGAAAGCCTGGTCTGCGTTCCAGAAGACAACATATGATCCGGTCTAGACCACGCCTACTGGAAAAAAAAAAGAAAAAAGAATCCTCTTTCCGGTTCTGCCTATCCGGTTTTGCGGTTTAAATGGAATAGAATTTCCCCGTGGGATAATACCGACGCTAAATAGTCTCCGGATAGTGCACGCACATTTACATTTAAAAAATAAGCTAAACAATGCCGTATCAAGGATTTTATTAGCACGGACCTATTTTGGGGTGAGACGTCTTTCCGGTTCTGCCTATCCGGCCACTTTTTCTTTTTTTTACACCGGATCATATACCCGAAAATGGAATGCTGCCCAGGCTACTTGAGGACACAGAGCAACTCCAAAGATGGACTTCCATTTTGGATCTTCAGCCCTCCAGCAGGAAGAAGTTCACAAGATCATCTCCAGGACCTTGTACCAAACGCTGTGTTCTCCAGGACCCAATGCTTGACGACAAAGAGCTTGAGGACTATGTTTTTAGTGCAAACTTTTTAACTCAAATCTTTGCTTCTGGGTCCCTGGAACAAAATATATTTCTTCCTGTGGATTATACCAGGGACACATGACTTGGATTTAGCTCTTCCTTGGACCCACCCGTGGATTACATGAGTAGCCTACAAGTGACTTTGTTTTCCTTTTCCCGCTATTTTTCTTTGCTCCTCCTCATGGCACTACTTGCTGACTATATGTCAGTCTATGTGGATTATGCGGTCGACACACACTGACATTTTACACCGTAATCCTGTGTATAACGCACTGACTTTTGACTTTTTTTTCCCAAGCACCTTAACTAACGTCCATAAGTATATCATGCACAGTATACATTGCTGCTATGTTCATGCACATATCTTATCTCAGGTAGCCTACTAGTGTGAGTATATAGACACACATTTCACCCACGTTTTTTAATTAAACCTGTGATGTGACAATAAACCTGATTCTGATTCAGAATATTTGAATATATATATTTTTAGAGTGAACATTTTTAACTCAAATCTTTGCTTCTGGGGTCCCTGGAACAAAATACTTTTCTTTGAAACAGTTTACCTTATCTGTGTGCTCCTGTTCCATTGTTTTGTATAAATGTATTTTTCTTGATCAATAAACATAATTACATGAGTTCTGCCTATGTGTTTTTCTATATTGTTTGTGTGTGTGGATATATATATATATATATATATATATATATATATATATATATATATATATATATATATATATATATATATATATATATATATATATATATATATATATAAAAATATATATAAATTAGTGCAGGTAGTGGGGGAGGGACTATAAACCATCCCTCCCGGTGGGGGGGACAAGCCACAGCCCCTGGGAGGGGGGGGGGGGGGGGGGGGGGGCTATAAACCACCCTTCCCACTGAGGGGGGGGGGGGGGGGGGGGGGTATAAACTAGGGGGTTTATACAAGAATTAGCATGCAGAATGTGGGGTGGGTGGGTGGGGTTATAAGCCACAGCTTCCAATCAAATGTAGTTTTCTGCACATGCTCAGAAGTGGTTGGGGTGGAAGGGTGAGAGGGGTGGGAGGGGTGGGTGTGTGAGGTCCTTGCTGGCCAGACACCACAGGGGGTAAATGCAAATGAAGGTCTCAGAAATGGTACATACACCTGAATATGTGGGAGGTATGTGGGAGGTGGTACATTAATGAATGAGGGCAGCATACACACACATACTCCCTTAAGTATCAGGGGTATGCCTGAGGGATACCCTCCCAAAATCATTGCTTTTCACCCAGTGTATGTATAGGGATTAGCTTACAGTAGCACCAGGCTAACTGCTATAGTGACATGTTGTAACAAGGCCCTTTACACTGCTGGTGAGTAACTAAGTACATTTACTTTGAGTATTGTACTTAAGTACAGGTTTTTTGGGGGGGAGTATTTCTTATCTTTGCAAGCAAGAGACTTTCACTCTGTTACATTTCAAATAGAAAACATTGAAACTTTTGACTTCACTACGTTTCTTGGGACCCAAACTTAACACTTTTTTTTAAAATTAGCCACTTAAGCCCTATATCAAATGTAAAAAATAGCTGATTTACAAGCTTTTATTACAAATAATACATTTACCAATAATTGAGCCCTATTTTATACTTCTGCTCTACAAGCCCTGGATACAGTATTGACATTTTAGCTAGGATGTTTTAAACATCTTAGAAAATCTTGGCTGTGGGAAAATGTACTCATGTGAATTATAGTGAATTATGTGAATTATAGTGAATTATATGATTTTTTTAAATTTTATTCTATCATGTACCTTGTCGTGCTTTAATGTTATTGTGTGATGTTTTGTTCATTTATTATAGCTCACTGCCACACATGTGGGATGTGAAGTTTTCAGTTGTTTGTAAGAGGACCACAGTGGAAATAAGCCCTGGAATTGCATTCATATTACCTGATTCAGTACTAGGCCTACTGCTGCACATATTGGTTCAAACGCACTTAAAGCTGCACTACTGTATGTAACTTTCCTCTTCTACCCCGGATTTGAACCCGGTTTCCTGCGCAAGAGCTGAAATGTTTACCATCTAACCATCCAGCTCTACAGGCTGCCTGCTGGCTCAGGGGATAAATTGAATCTTGATCAGATCCTGTGTCTAGGTGAGACATGACCTTTGACACGATCTAAATGTGTCAATAGAAGAGCAGGGAGACAAAATACAAACCACCCCAATTGTATAAGTTATATTTTATTGACATAATCTACCGTACAGATTCAACAAAATAAAAATGTATTCATAAAAAAAAAAGTTACACAGTGTCACTTTAAATGTAGCATTTTTACTTAACATTTTGTCCAACTTAATGTTGACCCAGAAAAACCCTGATTGAATCTGCAGTCTTCATCATCACAAAAGGCTTTTTTCGCTTCACATTCAAACATAAATATTATAAAATAAAATATCGGCTAAAATCCATGTCTTATTTTGACAGTGCTTCCATACCGATATTGCATTTCTTTTAGGCCGATATTGCCGATACCGATATAGATGACCTGTTAACCATGCCTCCCTAAACAAACCTACTGTAACTAAACCAAAACTAAAGTCTATTGTGTTTCTCTCTCTGTGTTTCAGTCAGCAGAGTTCTTTGACATGCTGGAGAAGATGCCGGTAAGAACATTTTACACTGACCTTCAATGTGTTTACCTCCACTCTGTATTCTCTCTGTCTCTGTCTTCTTGCGCGCACACACCCACGCACCCACACACCCACCCACGCACGCACGCACGCAAAAATACGTACATTTTAGGTACATTATTGCATTTCAACGTTTAGGTTTATGGTTATAGGTTTAGGAGTTAAGGTTCAATTAAGGCATTGGTTAGGGTTAAAGGGATAGTTCACCCCCAAAATGTAATTTTTTTCTATCAATTACACACCCCATGGAGACTTGAATTCCTGGAGATTTCTTTTTGTTTTTGTCGCATTTCTAAGCCAATAATGTGATAACCGGCGGCGGCCCCGGTAGGAGACACAAAGAGTCAACTTTGTGTCTCCTACCAGAGACATTAGCATCTTTCCGCCTGTCATCAAATTATTGTCTCAGGAATGTGACAAAAGCTAAAAAAAATTGTAACAATCGGCCTTTACCTTGAAAGGGGAATTATTAACTAAAAGGAAAAACAACGGGATCGGCAGGTTTGAACTGAAATGACTTTATATAGAATAAGCCACAAATTAAACAATTGACAAAACAAATGGTAAATAAATAATACACTTCGGCTTTAAATCAACCTCTGTCCCTAACTCTTTCCCTAATAAACAAAATAAATAAACAAACAGATAAACAAAAACAGTACTTCTTACAACAAACTCTCTCCCGCCCAAATCACAGCTTCCCCCGTAAACAATAAACAAAAGGTACAACAAAAGTTACTTAGTCAGAGCGCTGCACAGACAGGCGCCTACTCGCTTGACAAACAATAACAAACAGCCCCACGTTATAGTCCGAACGGCTTCTTGTGACCGCGGCCTCGAGAGTGTCTGTTATGTCCTTTAATCCAACACGAAACGTAAACGGTCTTCCGCACCGGTGATCCAAATGATAACTTAAGTTTGGGGTGCCCCTGTTATTTGTAATCCACAGAACAGAAACTTGGCTTTATCTCACCGCGGCGGCTCCGTCAGAATCCTCCCGCTCCTCGGCGTTTCATTCATAAAACCAGCACTCGATTCCCCACGACGTCGCAACTGTCCGTTGTCCGCAAGGCTCGTCCGTTCTTAATTCTTGGCTGCAGCTTACACCCGAGTCTAAACTTTTAGTAACTTAAACACGGTAACGCTGGCGCCTAGGAGATCTCCTCTCTCTTCCTCCTGTCACTTCTGATGCACAGGTTGCTTGCTCGATTCCCCTCCCCCCGTGCCGCACCCTCTATTAGTAACGTCGGGTGGCACAAATCATTCCATTACCCCCTAATCAGACCCATTACCCCTCACGTGAATAGGAAATGTTCATATTGCTCATTGTGTCCAACATGTTACATATCACTCGTATATAATAACATGCATAAGTCGGGCAGATGTTACATATCACACGTATAAAATAACACCCATAGATCAAGCAGATAAATATAATAATATAATGTGCATTTTGTCACAAAATCACACCCAGTGTGAAGTGGTCAGTGTGGTCACAGTGGTCATCACAGACCCATGACTCACTTTTTATGTAAAAAAAAACATAAATGTGTTTTTTTTAAGTGCACAGTCCTATTTATAGGACTATGCACATGTGTCATGTGCCTCGCTAGCCAATCACAGTGCTGAATAGAGTCAGCCAATAGAGTCAGCCAATCACAGTGCAGCTAGTGGTGATTGGCTAGCGAGATTTGCATTGAATGTGTAGGGGTTAGGGGTGTACAATGGGTGACCAATCACAGTGCAGGGTTAGGGGGGTACAATGGGTGGCCAATCACAGTGCAGCAAATGTCAATGTCCCAACCTCACATATAGGGGCGGTTACACCGCCCAAAAACTCCATGAATTCAAGTCTCCATGGGGTGTGTAATTGATAGAAAATAAGTCATTTTTTTGGGTGAACTATCTCTTTAAGGTTCAATTTAGGCATTGGTTTTTGCATCTTCAGTAGCCATACAGGAGATTGCAGAGACAGACAGACAGACAGACAGACAGACAGACTCTACCAGGCCTGTAAAATGAATGAGATGTGATGTGAAGATGACTAAACTGGAAGCTTGTCCTCCTCTGGCTGTGTGACTGTCTGTATATGTGATGCAGGATGAGGCATTGATTATTGTCCAGGAAGTCACTGACTCCCGCTGATCGCTGAGTGCCTGTCCTTGCAGACACCTGTGGCTACAGGCTTTTAGCTGGGCTGCTGGGGTATCCAGGAAGGAACGCATCTCTTTGTCCTTTTTAGATTTCTTCTGGCTATTCAAAAAATGGCAGATCTACAAGCTGAGTGCCGCGCTATGAGCTTGTAGATCTGCCATTTTTCAAAAATCTTCTGCTGTCTCAGGCAGATGTCTGTCTGTCTGTCTGTCTGTCTGTCTGTCTGTCTGTCTGTCTGTCTGTCTGTCTGTCTGTCTGTCTGTCTCTCTCTGTCTGTATGTTAGACCAGGGGTCTTCAACTTGGGGTCCGGGACCCCTAGGGGGTCCTCAGAGTTACTACAGGGGGTCCGCCAAATCTTTGTGTGATATGATTTTTTTTTTTTACATTAACCACTTGAACCCTTGCATCCCTTTTCTGAGGAGAACTTTAGCCAAAAATAGCCGATCTACAAGCCCACAACGCCTCGCAGCGTTGTGGGCTGCGAGGTATAGGTGTAGAGGGAAAAAAGAGCAGACCAAGTAAACAAAAAAAAGTATAATTTACTTGAGCACCTGCCCCTCAAAATGTCTGTGCACGACACTGCAACGTCCCGCATATTTCACACATTCCACAACTTTCCGTATATATTCCGCAACTTCCCACAATTTCACCGCAGAAAGTCACATAACAATTCATCATATTTCATCGCAAAATCAAGGATTTTAGGGTTTTTTTATCTGGAGGGTCTATAGTAGAATGTGTGTAGTTGATGAAATCACCATAATGTCCTAGTGGAGGTTTAAAGCCTGTGACAGAGAGAAGTGGACGTTCAGGTAGACATGAGCAGTGTTGCCATGTCGGCTTATTATAAGCGACTTTGGGATTATTTTTCTGTAAAGTTTGCTTGTAAAAATTGATAGTTGGCTTATTTGTCTCTAACATGAAGGCTACTTGCTTATTTAGCCTTGTTTCATAATTGTTTTAATATTTTTTTAAACCAGTGGTTCTCAAATATTGTCATAAATGTTTTGTGCCACAAGGGAGCATTTGTGTTGTTTGTGTTCTTTCAAAGAAAACTAAATCCAAATATTCCATATCAGCAAGAGTTTTAGAAAGTAGCCGATCTACAAGCTCACAACGCGTCGCATCGCGACGCGTTGTGAGCTTGTAGATCGGCTATTTTGAAACAACAGATGCATATACAGTAGGTCCGCGTTGCGGTGCTCATGTGGCCTAAGTTGCTTCTTTTGAGCTTGTCTTCTCAAGACCTGGTTGCTTTTTTCTCTCACACAATCTGGCAACGCTGGAGGGGAGGTGTTTGGATTGAGATGGAGGGAGGTGAGGTCATAGATATATATAAAGGCTAGATGACTCACCCGCGCTGCTGGCCAATGGAGTACGACGTCGCCGCATGGCGGCCATCTTGGGACGGTCATTCATAACATTATGTCTATGGTGCATATACTTTGAAATAACCTATAGCGTGCTCAATTTTCATCCGATTTTCAAACGGTTTGGTGTTTTGTAAACACCAATGATGTAGTTATGATATTATTGTATTAAAAAAAAAAAACATGATTATAATTATAAGCATGTAGTATCATAACTACATCTTTGGTGTTTACAAAACACCAAACCGTTTGAAAATCGGATGAAAATTGAGCACGCTATGGTTATTTCAAAGTATATGCACCATTGATTGATTGATGTACTTTATTTAGTAAGACATGAGAACAACAGTACATGGAAGTACAAATTCACAATACAAGGTCTACTAAACTGGAAGACTCATAAAAGCACAGAGCTTGTTTCAAATGAGTTCCCCATGCACACAAATCATGATGACATATAAGAGACAGACAGATATACACACTACTATAGAATGTCATACAATCAGTTTACAGGTTACTGGTATGAAGAGTGAGAAATATGTACAAAAGGAGAAGGAGAGAGGGGGGGGGGGTAGGGGGGTAGGTTAGGTTAGGACTTAGACAGGGGCCATTTTCCAATTGCAGCCTCCTGAAGGTGTATCTTTAGGGCTGTTTTGAAAGAGAGTAGGGTTTTACACTCCTTTACTCCTTTTGGTAGGGCGTTCCACATTTTTGATGAATAGCATGAGAACGAGTTACTTCCCTTTGTTGAGCCAAAAAAGGGTTGGACAAGGTTTGTGGAGCTGCCTCTGGTATTGTGATCGTGGACATCATTAACATTTTGGAAGTATTTTGACAAATACAGGGGGATCCCAATGTTGTGATATATCTTGAAGACCAGGCCCATAGCAAGTTGCTGTACTCTGTCCGCAACCCTAAGCCATCCAATCCTATCAAAATGATCTGGGGTTAGATGGATTTTGTAGTTGAGGCCAAGAAGTAGCCTTACAAGTTTGTTTTGGGATGTTTGGAGCCTTGTTTTTAAGGCCTTGGTGGTGTTGTGATACCATGAAGTACATGCATAATCGTAATGACCTTGTATGAGGGCCACTGCAAGAGTCTTCAGAGTCTTCTTACTGACTTTACGATCAATACTCCGCAAATAGCGTGTTTTTTTGTGGACCGTTTTGATCGTTTTTTCAGCATTTTTGTCACCAGAGAGGTCAGCCTCCAAGATAGAGCCCAGGTAGGTAATTTCGTTTTTTCTTTTGATGATATCATCACCCGCTTTGATCGTGAAGCTCTCTGCCTTTCTGAGGTTAGGAGTGGACCCAAAGAGGATGCATTCCGTTTTGCCCAGGTGTAATGAGAGCTTGTTGTCGGAGAGCCAGATGCAGATCTTGTTGAGTTCAGAGCTGAGAGTTTTCTCAACCTGCAGCCTGTCCCTGTCCGAGACTAGCAGGGCCGAGTCATCTGCGAACAGGAACAGGTTGCAGTCGCAGGCTGACGACATGTCATTCACATATATCAGGAACAGTAAGGGTCCTAGTATACTTCCTTGGGGAACACCACAAGTCACTGGGAGGGGGGGGGACTGGGTGCCGTTTACTTCCACCACTTGCTCCCTCCCTTCCAGGTAGGATCTCATCCAGTTCACTGACGTGTCATCAAAACCTATTGCTCTGAGCTTATTGATCATAATCGGGTGATTAACGGTGTCAAAAGCCTTCTGGAGGTCCAGCATGACCATGCCGCAATATTTGCCCTTTTCAATCTCTTGTTTGATAGAGTCGTTCAAATAGAGAAGGCATGTGTCAGTGGAGTGGTTTGTTCTGAAGCCAGATTGGAATTTGTAGATTAGATTTTTCTCGGCAAGATACTTGTCGACCTGTTCATAGACTATTTTTTCCATGACTTTCGAGATGGAGCTTAGAATAGAAATAGGGCGGTAGTTGCCAGGGTCTAATTGGTTTCCTTTTTTGAACAGAGGGGTCACCCTTGCTTTTTTGAAGTCGTTGGGGACCTGTCCCTGTGTGGTGGAGAGGTTGAATATGTGGGTAATGATTGGAGCAATGGAGGCGGGCTGAGTCTTTTAGAAATTTGGGGGGGATATTGTCGAGGCCTGTGGCTCTGTGTTGATGAAGAGCACTCAATTTTTTAAACACCTCTTCTGTTTTCACAAGGGAGAGTTTAAAGTCATCTTTGCAAACACCCTGTTTTTCGTAAAATGAGACAACATACTCCTCACCATATCTCCCAGAGTGTGGAGGAAGTTTTTCAACCAAATCTGAGGCTACGGTCGTGAAGAATATGTTGAGGATTTTACTCACTTCGTGTTTGGATGAAATGAGAGTGTCATTCACCTTGAGGCTTAAGTTTGAAAGCCTGGTTTTCAATTTTTTGCTGCAGCCTAGGAGGTTCTTGAGTAGCCTCCAAAGCTCTCGTGGTTTTTTTTGATTTTCCTCAATCTTGTCATCGAGGTAGCTTTTTTCTGCTAACAGGAGCATGCTATTTACCTTGTTTCTTAGCTTGTTTTTTTCCTTTTCAAGTTTAGCTACGTGGGATTCGAGACCTTTGTTAAAACATTTGGCTAGTTTGATCCTACTTTTATGAAGCTCAGAACACTTTTTGTCTCTGACTTTCATGGCAGTAAGGATGTCCGAATTCATCCATGGTACCGAGCGGGTTTTGACCCTGATGGTTTTCATGGGAGCCACACTGTCCAAAATTTGAATGAATTTGGTTTTGAAACAAAGCCAGGATTCGTCTACCTGTGTGCTGTTTAGAACGTCGGACCAATCCTGTTCCTCCAGTCTGTGATCTAAGTCCTCACTCTTATAATTTATGAGTGACCGTCGCAAGATGGCCGCGGTTGAGCTACGCTTGCGCCGCCCCCTTGAGCCATCTAGCCTTTATATATATCTATGGGTGAGGTGAGATATGGAGTGGGTGGATGGCACCAGGCTGATTGGAGCCAGTACAGTACATTACATTACATTACAGTCATTTAGCAGACGCTTTTATCCAAAGCGACTTACAATAAGTGCAATCAACAAAGGTAGGGAACGAAAGCTACTAATCACCAGAGGTTATAAGTGCATTTTCTGCAATAACAAGCAACCAAGAGTATACCTAGCGCTAAGGTAAAAGTGCAATATATCAGCTACCTATTTCCTTAAACAGATGAGACAAAGTAGTCAAATGAGCAGGAGCTAAAAACAAATAATTGTATTGACTAAACAAGATCCAATAAACAATTCAACAATAAAACAAGCATTCGTACAACTAGTTAACAACAAGTAGGCCAGGCTAAGAGGAAGGGTAGTGTTTCCTGAAGAGGTGGGTTTTCAGCCTGCGGCGAAAGACGGGCAGTGACTCTGCTGTCCTGACATCAGTGGGAAGTTCATTCCACCACTGTGGGGCCAGAACAGAAAACAGTACAGTACAGTACAGTACAGTACAGTACAGTGGTAATTTTAGGAATGACTGATTAGTGCAGAACAGCAAATCAATACAGGAACAGGATGATGACAAAACACACACACACACACACACACACACACACACACACACACACACACACACACACACACACACACACACACACACACACACACACACACACACACACACACACACACACACACACGCCCTGACCCTGGCGTGCTCTTCAGTGTGTGTGGGTTTTAATCTTTACATTGATCCAGTGCGGTGAACACAGCCAGAGCTACAAGTTCACAGCCTGAACTCTGTTCCAAATACAAGTCCCAGTGCAGCTCTCTAATAGGACAGGGACGTGCACAGATAGACTCTAGGTGGCGCTAGAGCACCTGCCCTTTGCCCTCTTGACCAGAAGTGCCCTTTTAAAAAAAAAAAAACATTTTTTCCAGTTTACAGCAGGGGTCTTCAACAGGGGGTCCGGGACCCCTAGAAAAGAGAGGGGGGGGGGGGGGGGGGCTCAGAGGATTCTACTGTCAAAGTGTTCAAGGAGTTAAAGGGATAGTACACCCAAAATAATACTTTTTTTCCTATGGATTAGTCACCCCATAGAAACTTGAATTCATGGATATTATGTTTTAGTTTTTGTCTCATTCCTAAGACAATAATTTGATGACCAGCGGATCGGTTGGCAGCGGTTCCGGTAGGAGATACAAAGGAGACTCGTTGCGTCTCCTACCGGAAACGCTGCCGGTCATCAAATTATTATAACAAGGCATTTTGGGGCGTGAACTATCCCTTTAAACTATGCCAACATGAATTACATTGCATTACAGTCGTTTAGCAGTCGCTTTGGATACAATGACTGTAATGTAATGGAACCAAAACTGGTTCTTCAGAGTGACGCCGTAGAAGAATCATTCTTGGTTCCAGAAAGAACCTTTCAGACCATTTATTTGAATGGTTCTATAAAGAACCCCACAAACCGTATGAACTTCATCAACCGGTTGAAGTGTGTCTGTTGAAAATAGCAGATCTACAAGTTTGTAGATCTGCTATTTTCTTAGCTTCTTAGCTTGTAGATCTGCTATTTTCTTGTAGATCTGCAATTTTGTTTTGTAGATCTGCGAGTGAGTGTCTGCCTATTAAGACGTGGTTTAAGAGTTTAAAGGTTCCTCAAAGAACGTTGACAAAAACATCTCTTTAGAACTAGTTGAGGAACATGCAGAACTATTCACTAGATCAAATGGTTCTTTAGTAGTTGATGGTTCTTTGTGGAACCATATAGCCTTTAAAATAACCATTTAAGAACCATTATTTTTCTGTGTGTAGAATGCATTTTTTTTACCCAAGATTGAGCTGAATTTTGGGGGGAACAAGATCAGACAATCTCCGTCCTGGTCCTGGTGTGTTCTAATACCCACTACAAATACATGAAGCATCTCTGAACGATCTCATCTGACTTAGCATAATGTTATGTATAAATGGATGGCTGACGCACACCTCCCAGCCTCTCTCTCTCTCTCTCTCTCTCTCTCTCTCTCTCTGTCTCTCTCTCTCTCTTTGTCTCTCTCTCTATCTCTCTCTCACTTTCTCTCTCTCTCTCTCTCTCTCTCTCTCTCTCTCTCTCTCTCTCTCTCTCTCGCTTCCTCGTTTTCTCTGTCTCTCACTCACTCTCTCTCTTGCTGTTTCTCTCTCTCTCTCTCTCTCGCTTTCTCGTTTTATCTCTCTCTCTCTCTCTCTCTCTCTCTCTCTCTCTCTCTCTCTCTCTCTCTCGCTCTCTCACTTTCTCTGTCTAAGTATTCTAAGTATTTAAGTCAAGTATGAGGGCTTGACTATGTTCTTGGTCTGTATTACCCAGCAGTGCGTAATAAAGGACTTTTAAAATCAAAATCTCTCTCTCTCTCTCTCTCTCTCGCGCGCTTTCTCGTTTTCTCTGCTTCTCTCTCTCGTTCTCTGATAAAAAGCAAAAAGCTCATAAAAGCAATCTGTCAGACCAGACAATGGATCAGACCAGACGATAGCCGTCATAATCAGAACACTAAGACAATGGTTCAGACCAGACAATGGCAGTCATAATAAGGACACTTACGGTGTCAATCTCGTCTGAGGCATCTAGGGGGACAAATTGCACCGTCTAAGTGGCTCTTATCATGTTTTTTTTCTTTTTCTTTCTCACAAAATCCTCCTAAAGTGCACCAGAAAGTGAGCCAACACAAAGGAGACTGGATGAGTTCCTTTTTGCCTTCACATTAGAATACGTCATGATGAAATAGCTTCTTTTTTCTTTGTAATTGTTTTTGTGACCTTTTATTGTGAAAGTCATTGTCAGAACAGAGGCTGTTTCCTGTCTCAGCCAATCACACTCTCGGGCTATGGGATGTAAACAAACAACACTGCTTTCGTTTCAGTGGTGGAAACAAACTAAGTGCATTTACTCAAGTACTGTACATAAGTACAATTTTGAGGTATTTGTACTTTACTTGAGTATTTCCAATTTCCAATACTTTTACTTCTACTCCACTACATCTCAGAGGCAAATATTGTACTTTTACTCCACTACAATTATTTGAAAACTTTAGTTACTAGTTACTTTTCTCATATAAACTATGATATTATGAAACATACATGAACCACTTTAGCCCTATTTTATACATAGGCTATTTTCAAATATTTAGTACTTTTACTTTTGGTACTTTAAGTACATTTTGATGCCAATACTTTTGTACTTTTACTCAAGTCAATTTTAAATTTTAGATTTTTACTTGTAACTGAGTATTTTTATATTGCAGTATTGGTAATTTTACTTAAGTAGAGAATTTGAGTATTTTTTCCACCACTGTTTGGTTTAAAACTTTTGGCCACATTTTTGCAAATCTTTGAATATATATATATATACATATATATATATATATATATATATATATATATATATATATATATATATATATTTTTTTTTTTTTTTTTGTGGAAAATATTAGATATTAGATCATCTCTTCTGGGGGTCCCTGCACAAAACCTTTTTCAAATGGGGTGCCGTGGCCAAATATATATATATCAATTTGGGGGTCCTTGA
This sequence comes from Gymnoscopelus microlampas, assembly GCF_963454915.1. Lineage (NCBI taxonomy): Eukaryota > Metazoa > Chordata > Actinopteri > Myctophiformes > Myctophidae > Gymnoscopelus > Gymnoscopelus microlampas. The sequence goes on along the minus strand of NC_139945.1, from coordinate 3,739,748 downwards.
CTTGAAAAGGTTTGAGAACCACTAGCCTATAGTTTCTGTCACAAATCACTCATGATCGACGAATGATTCTTCTTTTTTATAATCGGCTAAATCTGATTAACCACATGTAAGCTCTGTTTTATACTTTGTCGTGCATAGCGAAATGTATGAAAATAGCCGATCTACAAGCTCACAACGTGTCACGTCACAATGCGACATGAGCTTGTAGATCTGTTATTATTATTATTAATTGTGTTGCTGTACTCTAGTAAAATCTAAGAATGTCTATTTCTCAAATTCTGCTCTACTTTCGGGCACAATGTAACACACACACACACACACACACACACACACACACACACACACACACAAATACCATTAAATGGGGGTCCGTAGCCTAATGCATGTCAAACCGGGGGTTCTTGAAATTAAAATGGTTGAGAATGACTGCTAGAGCCGTAAAAAGCTTCTCTCATGGGGGTCCGCGGGCTAATAATAAGTGTACATTTGGGGGTCCTTGACATGACAAAGCTTGAGAACCAATGGATTACAATAAAGGAGTATGTGACATTTTCCACAATATTATTTTCTGTCTGTTAATACAAGAGACAGAGGAAGAGAGAGAAGATCAGGGACAGAGAGAGAGGTGGGGGGGGGGCGTATTTGTTGCATGAGAGGCAACAACAAACGTAACATGCTTTTTGACCCTCCTGCTCTTCCGTCCTCATGCTGCGTACGGACCCTTTAAAAACAAACACACACAGGTCCCCAAAGCAGAGGACACCAGGAGATGCAAGGTGTGTGACCACAAGGACACGTGCACGCCCACGTGCACACACAGTACACGTTTTGGCTCCAGCAGTGATGGTTATTGTTGTGTGTGTGTGTGTGTGTGTGTGTGTGTGGTGTGTGTGTGTGTGTGTGTGTGTGTGTGTGTGTGTGTGTGTGTGTGTGTGTGTGTGTGTGTGTGTGTGTGTGTGTGTGTGTGTGTGTGTGTGTGTGTGTGTGTGTGTGTGTGTGTGTGTGTGTGGTCATCAGCCCAATGTGTGTGTGCTCAGTGTAATGTGATCACAGAGCCTGATCCATATCAGATCTGATATTGTTCTAAAGCAGCAGATCTACAAGTTCACAACGCATTGTGAACTTGTAGAACAGCACTTGTTTTGTTTTTTTAAATGGTAGCTTAAATTGAAGTATTATACTCAAGTGAAAGTTTTTATCCATCAAAAAGTTAATTTGTGTTCATTTTTATTTATTTGTTTGATCCTACAGTAAGTTAAAAAGTTTCCAACCATGAACTTTTATCAAATATTTTAAACATAATAATTTTTTGAAATTGGCTTTAAAATATTGCATTTTTTTGTCTCTTTTTCTTAAAAGATATGAGTCAAAACATTGGTAACTTGTAGGCCTGTCCCCAACTAACAATATAGTCGAATCTGATTGGCCTAAATGTTGCCTATAGTCAACTGGTAGTCGAATCATGCAAAATAAAAATGTTATGCAATAGAGGATCTTTCCATTTTGGCTGTAGGGGTGCTTAATGTCGCATTTAACACATACTTGCTTGGTTTTTCCCAATAAACCATGATAGATATCCTATTTTTGGCAAACTATTAGTTAATTAATATAACAAATTATTTTATTTTTGTTTTGCTTGATTCGACTCAGGGATTGGCAGTCGAACCAGACTCCCTCGACCGATTTGTCGACTATTCGACCAATCGAGGTCAGGCCTAGTAATTTGGTTGTCTTGGACTCTCCAGAATCAGGATGGGCATTAGAACCCAGAACTCTGGCTATGGGTCAGGCTCTCTGCATGTTTATATGGTCATAGTCCATATATGGTCATAGTGCTGTCGGATCACACTGCAAAGCTTCTGAAAGCTCAATAAATCAATGACCTCTGACTCAACTATATCCAAACGGAGCCCAAACTTACAATTGATCCTCTTGACCTGTCAGTGCACTGAACCGACCCCCCCCAGGGGTCCTTGAGGGGGTCCCCAGCAACACACACACACACACACACACACACACACACACACACACACACACACACACACACACACACACACACACACACACACACACACACACACACACACACACACACACACACACACACAGGCCCTCAGCATTATTAGAGGTCAGTCTGCTAGCGTCATCATGCTGCTAACGCTAGCAGACTAGCCCCCCCACTCCTCCCCCCCCAAGGAACCAAAACAGGCTGTGATGACATCATCAGACGCTGACACGCCCTCATTGATGACTGTGTGTTTTTGTTTTTCGCTGCAACATCGTGTCCTTGTATCCGTGTGTGTGTGTGTGTACTTGTCCTTGCAGCTCTGTGCTCCCACTGAAACTGCAGTGTACTTGAATAGGTATTAACGGGACGTTCTAACACTGTGTGTGTGTGTGTGTGTGTGTGTGTGTGTGTGTGTGTGTGTGTGTGTGTGTGTGTGTGTGTGTGTGTGTGTGTGTGTGTGTGTGTGTGTGTGTGTGTGTGTGTCTCTTTTGTGTTATAGGATGATTACATCCCCTACCCTCGAATAGAAGACGTGAGTTAATTCCCACTCATGTAATCTTTTTTACCATAAAACAACCATTTCTCTTCTGAGAACCAGGGAAAGTTTTGTCCTAGTTACTTTATTATATAAAGTAATATTATATTACATATTACTTTTGTATCAAGAGTAATACAGTTATTTTACACATTATATTACTTTTGCTACCCAACCCCTAACCAAAAAATTTTAATATCCCCCCCTCCCCCCAGATCCTGGTGAAGGGCGGTCCGTTCCCCCAGGTGATCCTGCCTCAGTTCGGGGGCTACTGGATCGAGGACTCGGAGGCCCCCCAGGCCGGGACCCCCACCTCCTCGGAGTCCAGCTTCTGTGAGGAGGAGGACGGTGGCGGTGGTGGAGGTGGAGGTGGTGGAGGGGGGGGCGTGATGAGCCCCAGTAGTGGAGGTGGGGGGGGTCCGGGCGGGGGCTCATTCCGCCTGGAGTGCAACAGCACGGCGCGCGCTTACCGCAAGCACTTCCTGGGCAGGGTGAGTGTGTGTGTGTGTGTGTGTGTGTGTGTGTGTGTGTGTGTGTGTGTGTGTGTGTGTGTGTGTGTGTGTGTGTGTGTGTGTGTGTGTGTGTGTGTGTTACAATTTAGGCTTTTAGCATAGTATTAACACATTGAGTGCCAGATACTCTGCATCCAAATCATCCTCAGAGTGCCAGCGTTTTTTTACCGTGTTTTGACAATCTTTAGGCGGCTGCAGAAGCCACGACATGCACCCGGATGTAAATAAAAAGTGTCTGTGGGGTGGGGGAGGGTCCCGTCTATCCATTGGAATAACATTTGTCTTTCCGCGATCAGCCATTTTAGAGAGATCGCCTGTTGAAAATGGCTGGTTTTCACAAAAAAAAAAAAAAAAATCTGAGCTAGAAGTGTTTTTCTTTAAATCCTATCATCGGGGCGGACGGAAGTGGCATTTTTTCACCTGATTCGGATGCTATCAACGCATTGAATGGGACATTATCACCTTTTATTAGACCATTGAATGGGCGAAGTAGGCGACCTACTTACCTACCCGCGATTTCAGACCATTCATTGGGTGTTATCAAGACATACTGACCTACCAACGGAGATGACTTAAATAGTTCAGTTTCGGTTTTGGTTTTGGTTGTTTTGGTTTTGGAATCGTAAATATTGTTGTGGGGACTGCTCCGCCTCCAAAGTAGGTCAGTAGCTCCTGATTACGCCCAATGAATGGTCTGACAAATCGTGGGTAGGTCCGTGTATCGCCTACTCGTCACCTACTCGCCCATTCAATGGTCTGATAGAACGTGATAATCTCCCATTCAATGCATTGATAGCATTCGAAGCCGGTGCGTTTTTTTGGGATGATGTCACATCCGTCGATTCCTTCTAGCACAGTCAAGGGATCATTTGTCCTCTTGTGGAATCTTCTTAAAAAAAATGTTTTGGGGAAAAGACCTATACGTTAATGGCACCTAATGTGTTTAATATGATGTATATTTGTGAATGTAAACATTGTAACTCCTCCCTTCTAGGAGCATATGAACTACTACTGTACGAACAGCAGTATAGGACACCTGGTCATGTCTCTGAAACATGAAGAGGCTGAGGCACAGGAATACCTACGCATTATGCTCAGGTATCTATTCATATATGTACATATTTATGTACATATTAACATACATAATGATACAGGAATTCCTAGGCATTATGCTCAGGTAATACACAATAAGGCACTATGGCCCTCATTTATCAACGCGGTGCACACCAAATAATGGGCGTACGGCGAGATCACCGCAACTTTCGGCATTTATCAATATATCCTGACGTGGGCTTCATCCTACCGTACGCTGAGAAAATAGCAGATCTGCAAGCTCACAACGGGTCGCATCGCGACGCGTTGTGAGCTTGTAGATCTGCTATTTTCAAAATATACGAGCGCTTCTGCGAGTGCATTTTCGGGACTCCCGACCATCTTTTCATGGACAGTGAGGTGTACAAACTTACAGTAGCTTGTCCTATGGTATGGAGTTATGTCATATAGAGAGTTATGAAGACTACAACCTGGCTGGGTTAAGGATATAAACCCGACGCTCCAATCTCTTATTAACGTGGCGGCACGGAATCACTGCAGCCTGCCCGAGTCTGACTGCTTTATTTTAGTGTAACTCGAACGCGCACTGCTCAGTATGGGGTAAATAAATGAATATGCAAACGTATTCCATTCATGGCGATATGATTGGTATCATAATATATCATTCATGTACAGTAGGCTACAAACCTACGTGACAAAGATTGTACCGCTACGGATTACATGAAAGACACAGTTGTGTGGTGTGGCAGGCGTGTGTGTGTGTGTGTGTGTGTGTGTGTGAGAGAGGAGAGACAGGCGTGTGCGTGACTTGACAGGCAGCGAGGCGAGCCGGCGAAACTCTTTATTTTTTTGGTTCTTCATGTCGTAAAATTGGGATGTTTCCAGAATATTTAAGGGTGTGTTATTTAAATGACGCTCGGTTTCAGCCGTGACATTTATCAAGGCTGCGACCCAATGTACGCTAGGATCGCCTGTATATAGGATTTGTTGATAAATGTGACTTCGACGTTGGTGTACGGCCGAATATATGGAAAAATATACGGCGGTTTATACGCTCCGTTGATAAATGAGGGCCTATGTGTCAGGTGGAAACCTTGTACTTCTATGTCTAAAAGTGTTATAAAGTAATAGATCTACAGGCTCATGATAATGATGATGATGGTGTGTTTTTTTCTTCTTTTCAGGTCGAAAATGAAGACGCTTCATGACAGAATCTCTCTGGCCGGCCTGAGCCAGCTGCCCAGCGTACCTCAGATAGCCAAGGTACATGGACTGCAGTGTCGATTTCGTCTACCACCTTTTTTCACTGACGAAAACGAAATAAAAACGAAATAAAAACTAAGCTACGATGTCTAAATCTAAGACTAAATACTCTATGTTGACAATTTCGTCAACAAATAAAAACTGCACTAAAAAGTGAGGGCCTAGTGGAGAAGAGATCCAGTAGAACTAAAAGATGAGTCATTTTATATTTGGTTGCACTCAGGTGTTGCGCTCTGAAAATAGCAGATCTACAAGCTCACAACGCGCCACAGCGTTGTGAGCTTGTAGATCTGCTATTTTCAGCATGCAACCAGGTGTAAAATCAGCCATTACGACACCATGTCAAAATGCTAATGTACTGTCAATGAATAAACATTCATTCACTTTACCCATTCAATCCGGGAAAGCATCTTCATCGTGTCATTGTATACTTTGGCTATTCAAAAATAGCAGATATACAAGCTCATAGCTCTATGCTTCTGGGGGGTCCCTGGAACTAAATATCTTGGGATGGGGGTCGGTGGCCAAATACATGGCCAGACTAATTTTGAGCACCACTGATATAGCAACATACTTTTTTTTTTTTTAAACTGAAGACATTTGAAGAATCGGCCTCAAGTCTTAGAATCAGAATCAGCTTCATTGTCACATCACAGGTTTACAGAGGTAAAAAGATCAAGCAAGAGAACAAAAAAACTAAACAAGTTATCTACATTTACACATGGTACCTGAGATAAGATCTAAAGGGGTTTGATTATGCAGGCTAAAACTCTTGATTATGCAGGCTAAAATCATTGATTTTGCGATGAAATATGCAGGGTTTTTTTGCAAAAAAAGTTGCGAAATATGCGATGCAAAACGCTTATTATGCGATGTGATGCGGCCTTTTCGAAAACACGTTACCCCTGCATAATTATGCACCATTTTGCTGATTATGCGGTAAATTCTGCGATCGCATAATCGCATTTTTCTGGAGGGTCTAAAAAGACGTGGGATTAAGGTGCAACATTTCAGTGTGTGTCGACCGCATGATCCACATAAGGTATAGACTGACACTGGTATTAATCCACAAGTATAGGTGCACTCCATGCACAGACACAATTTGGTTGTAACTTGTACTTGTGTATCTGTGAACAATGACAATAAACCTATTCCTATTCCTAGGTCCTTAATGGGTTAACTCAAAAAGTCAAATGTAACCCCATGATCCCCCTACACCAAATCTCCTTTAAACAAATTGTCTAGACGCATAATCTAAGATCAGTCATTCTCGACAGGGATCGCACAGGGACTTGAATTCTGAACAGATGATATTTTTCTGTGATTTGTGTTTTTTTTTATTGTTTGTTGAGCCTGTTGAAACACTCCAGAGTCCTGACCCACCGTTTCTGCGCTATGGCTATATTAGCATTCTTATCACGTCCGCCAGGGTCGTACATGATCAGAATGCTAATGGAGATACCCAGGAATAGCATCATGACGTTCTGTGGATTGATTACAGGTTCATTCCAGTTCAATGCACCCCAGTGATGGAAAGTAACCAGTAGTGGAAAAAGTATTCAAATGTTTTACTTAAGTAAAAGTATCAATACTGCACTATAGAAGTACTCTGTTACAAGTAAAAGTCTGGAATTAAAAACAGTTTTAAAAACAAAAGTATTGGTATGAAAATGTACTTAAAGTACCAAAAGTAAAAGTACTAAAAAGTGTGAAAATAGCCAATCTACAAGCTCACAACGCGTCACGATGCGACGCGTTGTGAGCTTGTAGACCTGCTATTTTCAAATAGCCTAGGATTGAAATAGGGCTAAAGTGGTTAATGTATGTTTTATAATATAATAATGTATATCTGCAAAGTAAGTTTTCAAATAATTGTAGTGTACAAAAAAAGTACAATATTTGCCTCTGAGATGTAGTGGAGTAGAAGTAAAAGTATAGACAATTGGAAATACTTCAGTAAAGTAAAAGTACCTCAAAAATGTACTGAAGTACAGTACTTAAATAAATGTACTTATTTACTTTACACCACTGAAAGTAACTAAAGTATAACATTTAGGTAGGCAGGTAGGTTTAAGTAGGTAAAAGTAATACTTTTGGACAAGCAAGGTGAAGATTATGTCAAGTCTAACATGTGGATGTTATTTCTCACAATTACTTTAAATATCTAATGCTCAGATTTTCCTTTTTTTAAAGCACCACATTAAAACTAAAAAGCGATGATTAGTCAGGGGATATTAAAAAAATCTTGGAATAAATTCCTTACCAAAAAATATCTTCATTAATGTGTTTGTAAAAGTGTCTAGTAACACATCTCACAAAGACTGAAATGCTAGTATCCCTAGGAGAATTTTGGACAGCTCCTTAAAGTTGGGGTACCCACCATAACCTTGGTTAAAAAACATCCCCCCCCAAAAAAAAAAAAAATAATTTTGTTCTAAGTAGCATGTGAGGTGTCAAACTAGGGTGTTATTATGATTATGAATCCATTGCAATCATTTGTTTTGCACCAAAACCACTCATTGGGCTAAAAACGTCCCAATCTCAATGGGCTTTTTACACAAAAAGTATACCTGGGAAAGGATGGCTATGGCCGTTTTTAGCCCAAGGAGTGGTTTTGGTGCAAAACAAATGATTGCAATGGATTCAGAATCATAAAAACACCCTAGTTTGACACCTCACATGCTACTTCAAACAGATTTCATTTTGATTTTTTTTAACCAAGGTTATGGATGGTACCCCAACTTTAAGGAGCTGTCAAAAATTCTCCTAGGGATACTGCATTTCAGTCTTTGTGAGATGTGTTACTAGACACCTTTACAAACACATTGGTGAAGATTTTTTTTGGTAAGGAATTTATTCCAAGATTGGAAAATATTCTGCTAATATCCCCTGACTAGATGTTTTCACAAGGCAAAAAACAATAGTTTACGACCTTCTCCAGAGAGACAAGGACACAGACATAAACACAAAAAGCCCTTAGCCTGCACAAAGACAAAAGATAAATTATAGTCTCTACCTAACGTAGCACACAGAGTACTTATATTACCCACCTCACAGAGTACTTATATTACCCACCGTGTGACGAATGACAACAAGACCGCTATGAGTCAACAACTCATCAGTGGTGTAAAGTAACTAAGTACATTTACTCAAGTACTGTAGTTAAGTACAGTTCTGAGGTATTTTTTTACCATTTTTCCACCACTGAATACACCCGTCTGTCTGTCTGTCTGTCTGTCTGTCTGTCTGTCTGTCTGTCTGTCTGTCTGTCTGTCTGTGTGTCTTCCAGCTGCTGTGTGAAGACGCCACAGGCCTCAAGTTTAACCCCGTCCTCTACCCCAGGGTGAGTACATTTCTTTTTTTTTATTTTATTTTTTACGCTAGGCATTTTGCAGACACTCATATCCAGACTGACTTACAACTGTTTAGTTTTTGTCATCAATTGTTTTTATTCATTATAACACAAAATCAAAACAATTATGCCAGCATAACATAGTATACATAGATGCATCGTGAATACAAAACGAAACAAAAACAAGATACATATACAGTACATACACACACAACATGAAACTAACACAACACACAAGACCCAGAAATAAAATAACAAGTAAACCCACCCACCCATTAAACATATATGCATCATTATTTGAAAATGAGCGATCTAGAAGCTTACAATGCATCACAATGTGACGCATTGTGTAGATTGCATGTTCAAACAAAAAAAAAAACACAAATCTGGTAAAGGGCCCCCCTGGCACAAAATATGTTTAAATGTGGGGATCCCTGAACAAATACATATTAATTTGGGGGATCCTTGACATGAAAATGTTTGAGAACCACTGGTTTAAATGATATTTGGGAAGCAAAACCCACATACGCAACTTCACTTTAGAAACGATCCTCAAAAAAAACACAACCTCCAACTATTATGTACAAGCAACTTTACAGAAAAAACAAGCCCAAAGTCGCTTATAATAAGCAGACATGGCAACGCTGTGTGTGTGTGTGTGTGTGTGTGTGTGTGTGTGTGTGTGTGTGTGTGTGTGTGTGTGTGTGTGTGTGTGTGTGTGTGTGTGTGTGTGTGTGTGTGTGTGTGTGTGTGTGTGTGTGTGTGTGTGTGTGCGTGCGTGCGTGCGTGCGTGCGTGCGTGCGTGCGTGCGTGCGTGCGTGCGTGTGTGTACAGCAATGTACAAACACTCAAGAGTGCTACCAGATTGGTTTGCTTTAGCTTATGATGTCTTTCCTAACATCCCAAATACCCCTGATGTCGTTTTTGTTGATCCCTGTCACAGGGAGGTTCTGATTGTGTAGGTGGGCTGTGTCTTCGATCTATACATGAACCAGGCTTACAAGCATTCTAAGTACCAACCGCTACTGAGAATCATAACAAACCTCAAGGGTACAGATGCAGATTCTCTGTACTCATATTTGGAAGCCTGGGCCATGTAAATAAGCTGACCACGAGTGGCCTAGCAATCGCTGGGATGACAAAAAACAAAGCCAAACAACTTGCGATATATTGCTCTGTTTCAGCTGTTCTCGGCAGTTTGTCTGTGTGGAGGAGGAGGTGTCATGTGTATCCTTAGGGACCATGAACTATCAACCCCGTTATATTTGTTTCCCTGAAGATTAATTGTAATTTGTGGATTCAAATAACGAATTAAAATGTGTGTGTGTGTGTGTGTGTGTGTGTGTGTGTGAGTGTGAGTGTGAGTGTGTGTGTGTGTGTGTGTGTGTGTGTGTGTGTGTGTGTGTGTGTGTGTGTGTGTGTGTGTGTGTGTGTGTGTGTGTGCGTGTGTGTGTTGATACACAGGGCTCCCAGTTGATCGTGGCTTATGACGAACACGAGGTCAACAACACCTTCAAATTTGGAGTGGTTTACCAGAGGTTTGGACAGGTGAGAGGGTGATGATGACAAAGACTCTTTCACTCCATTTCTTATTTGGAGAGACAGTAACTAAGTACATTTACAGTACTTGAGTACTCTCTGCCCTGCCAAGCCAAAGTGCAGTAACTACGTTTTTGGACACATCGACTTATTTTGTGCATCCCAAAGGTTAAATTAGCCTTTGTGATTTTAGGGGATAAACAATCACCTCAAGAACAGATATACAATTAGTGTAATATCAATTATATGCCCATATCTCATTTGGCTGACCAGTTGCAACACTTTTAAACTCATTTGTCAGTAAAAGAACAACAAATGTAGTTGCTGCACTTTGGCTTTGTGTACTTGTTTCTTGCAAGCTGCTGACTTTCACTCCGCTACATTTTAAACATAAATATTGTGCTTTTGACTCCACAACGTTTCTTGGGACTGTAATTTGCATAATTTGTTTTAATAAATTTCCCACTTCACACCTCAAATTTCAAATATAGTGAAAATGGCCAGGTTTTTTTTGGAAAGAACGCATCAACTTGATCTTGGCTATCAAGTGATGCATTTGAAAGAACGAGTATACGCGATCTTGGCAATCAATGTGTTAATATAAGATTAGCATGATCTTAGCCTCCTATCTCCCTAAGAGCCTGGACTAATGGTGGTAATGTTTCTTCTGTGGTAATGTTTCTTCTGTGGTATTGCTTCTTCTGTGGTATTGCTTCTTCTGTGGTATTGACTCTTGAGTACGTTGTTGCGCCTCCTTTGCAGACGTCAGAGGAGGAGTTGTTTGGGAACAACGAGGAGACCCCGGCCTTCAGGGAGTTCCTCAGTCTGCTGGGGGAGAACATCGAGCTGCAGGACTTTAAAGGGTCAGTGCGTACATTCTACTGCTCTGGTCAAGTTCTGGATCCTGTCAAGTTACCCCTAAGTTACATTGTTACTTTTCACAGTGGCACCTTATGTTTTACTACTTTGAATAAGGATCGTCAGGCCTATATTATCGGCCTGACGGCCTCCCGATATTATCGGTTGGTATTAGCATAAAAATGTAATATCGGAAAATGTTGTTTTTTGAAGGAAAAAAAATGCTCGTTGACGCTCGTTAATGTTATAGGCATCATGCTTCTGCACTGTCAAATAGGCCAACATCGAATCTAAGATAAGTGGGACTCAAATGACCACCGGTGAGTCCCGGGACTCACTTCATTGAAAACCTAACAACATCACTGTATTATATTATAAAGAAAAACATCACGTAGATGCACCTGGGACGTATCATCAGTGTTGTAGCCTGGGGTCGACGGGTGTTTCGGGTCTCGCAACATACAACATACGCCCTCGCCCAGGTGACCCAGCCGGGGTTTAATTAATTGACCACATATATGAAGTTAAACAAATACATTCTATCCAAACGCTATCTTAAAAGTAAATTCCGTGCCTCAAAAAATAAGTGCGAGAGCTTTTTAAGGTTTTAAAACCGAAAGTTAAAACAACGGACAGAAAACAACGGCTGCCGTCGAATTTCACTCAAACAGTTCACACGGACACAGACGTGCACACACGCACATGCTCTTCATTTCATTTACGTCCCGGTTACCCGGATGTCCAACATAAACTGCAGGGAAAATACGGATTTCAGAAAGAGGACTGTGTTTCAATGCAGGAAAACACCCCAGCATCATTATATAGTGGCTGATAGAAATGCAAAATATATATATATATAAATATTTTAAAAATTTAGGCTCAAGTTGCCTAGTATACCTTAAACTTTTTGGTGAAAAGCCTGCATGTATCGGTTGATATCGGTATCGAAAGTTAGGAGTTGGACAATATCGGAATATCGGCAAAAAAGTCAATATCGGACATACTCTTGAATGCTGCCGTCGGATATGGCATGGAAAGGAAAGGGCATGAGTTTCTGTCACCATAGAGTAAATGCTGAGTTCATGGTCTGGAGAGAGAGGGCACTGTTTACAGATGGGTAAAAGGGCGGGCAGCGCGCTCAAGCCTATCTGTCTATGTGTATTGTGTGCAATACATAGTGGTGGAGAAAGTACTCAAATGTTTTACTTACGTGGAAGTATCAATTCTGCAATGCAGAAATACTCGGTTACAAGTAGAAGTCTGGTATTGAACATTTTACTTGAGTAAAAGTACAAAAGTAGTGGCATCAAAATGTACTTAAAGTATCAAAAGTGTACTCATTATGCAGAATGTCCTATTTCACAAGTAATCAAAATGTATAAAAAACTTTTGAAAATTGTGACGCATTGTTAGCTTGTAGATCTGCTATTTTCAAATAGCCGAAGTATATAGGGCTGAAGTGGTTAATGCATATTTTGTAATAATAATAATAAAAAATCACAAAGTAACTAGTGACTAAAAGTTTTTTTTGTAGTGGAGTAAAAGTACAATATCTTCCTCTGAGAGTAGAAGTATTGAACATTGGAAATACTCCAGTAAAGTAAAAGTACCTCAAAATGGTTCTCAAGTGCTGTAACCTAACATGAGTAAATGTACTTAGTTACTTGGTTAAATGATCACTGGGGATTTCACTGTGTAAGTTGCGGGTCACAGAGATGCAAACAGCATCAAACGGGGGTCCGTTGGCCTTGTGCATATCAGACAGGGGGGGGTCCTTGAAATGGTAAAAGGTTTGAGGGTCGGCGGCCCCAGTCGTCTAGACGAGATTAGCTCTGAATAGAGAGATAATTGAATGGAATAATGACTGTGGGCCGTGTATCTCCATTTTTAAATGTTTGAATGTTAATTTTTCTATGTTAACCCATTCAATCCGGGAATGCATCTGTGTCTTCTTTGGCTGTGATTTCTTTGGGCTATTCAAAAAAATAGCAGATCTACAATCTCAAAGTGCGGCACTGAGTGCCGCACTTTGAGATTGTAGATCTGATATTTTTTGAAAAAAAAAAAAAAAAAAAACGTGAATATGTGTGCATTTCACTAATCTTTGCTTCGGGGGGGGAAGGGGGGGGGGGTTGTCCCTGGAACAAAATATTTTGATATGGGGGGGGGGGGGGGGGGTCCACGGACAAATAGCAACAGAGGTTTTATTTATTTGTATTTGTTTTAACTGTTAGGATTTAGAAGACATTTTGTAGAATCCCCCAGAAGCAAAGATTTGAGTTAAAGTTAAATTCAAAGATTTGCACAAATGCAAGTGGTGCTTTGAGCTTGTAGATCTGCTAAATTTTGAATAGCCCAAAGTATAAAATAATGGTTATAGCTAAAAACAAAATCTAAAATGACACATATACTGTACATGCGTTCCCGGATTGAATGGGTTAATTAATGCCCCCCCCCCCCCCCCCCCCCCCCCCCCCGGTTGTCATACAACGGTGTCGCACAAAAGTAACACAAATAGGCGATCTACAAGCTCACAGCGTGTCCATCGTGTGACGCTTTGTGAACTTGTAGATCTGCCGTTTTCGCTATTTCTGAAATCTTTTGAAAGTGGTTACGTGTGTACTTAAGTAAATGTACTTAGTTACTTTCCACCACTGCAGACAAGCACTGGCAGACAGAGTGGGAGGCCATCACACTGTACTCTGAATAAAAAATACATAATAACTAGAAAAAGTGCTCCTTGGAGCACAGGTCTCCGCCAGGTCAGGTAGAATCGGCCACCTGGTGGCGCTATAACATGCCTATGTGAAAAACTTGAAAGATTTGGGGAAGAGGTTCGGAAATGGCATCCAGGGAGTGTGTGTGTGCAAAGTTTCGCTGTGATCAGGCCAACGGTGCCGGAGATTAGCTGTTCACCAATCTGGGAACCCATCGCCAAATAAAAAAGGAAAAACAGCGCCCTCTGCTGTTTTTTACTCTTTCACTTGGCTCTGGGGGGGGCTCAATGGAGCACCCGTGTGCAAGGAAACCGGGGTTTTGGTCTGCATTCAGCCTTTCACTTCCGGTGGTGCGACTATGTTTTCATTCCCACTAACAATATTTCTACACGGAACACTAACACCACTTCTTCCAGACAACATGGATGGTTTTGGTTATAAGCCCACTTGTTTCTATGATGAAAGAGCAAGTTAAAATGTGAATATCATTCCGTGGTTTTGTCTGCTTCTATTGTTAAATGGGTTTCCGTTTGTTTTTAGTGGGAAGCGAGAGCACAGACAGTAAATCCCGCCCACAACATTTGATTGGGTAAAGCGCGGCCTGCTTCCTGATCTGAAGGCACGCCCACTTGTAAGCTAACGCGCACGCGTTCTGAACGGGGCTCCCGACAGATTCAGTAGCGCAGCTCTGAATCTGTTCTTGAGAGATTAGCTGTTCACAGACAGAAGGACGGACGGACAGACAGGGTGCAAAACATACTCTCTGCGCCATACCTTCGGCCTGGCGGAGACAATAATTCAAACGGGATGTATTTATAGTAGGGCTGGGACTCGATTAAAAAAATTAATCTAATTAATTAGAGGCTTTGTAATTAATTAATCTAAATTAATCGCATTTTAATCGCACATCAATATTTGACCTGAGAACAGTGAGAAAATGTGTTTTCAAATGGATTTTGGTAAACGTCTTTAAGTACATGTTCTCAAGTACTGCACTTAAGTACAATTTTGAGGTATTTTTTACTTTACTCAAGTATTTCCAATTTCTAATACTTTTACTTCTACTCCACTACATCTCAGAGTCAAATATTACACTTATACTCGGCTAAAATTATTTGAAAACTTTAGTTACTAGTTACTTTGTAGATTTTGATTATTATTATTACAAAACATACAGTAACCACTTCAGCCCTATATCGGCCATTAGAAAATAGCCATCTACATGCATTGTGAGCTTGTAGATCTGCTATTTTCAAAAGATTTGAGTACTTTAACTGTTGGTACTTTAAATACATTTTGATACTTTTATACTTTTACTCAAGTACATTTTGAATTCCGGACTTGTAATTGTAACATAGTATTTCTACATTGCAGGTAGAGTGTGTTGTCACTGTTGTTTTATCGTCGTTTAATTAATTAATGAATACAAATAATCCGCGCGCATGTGACCCGCACCGCATCGCCCCCCCCCCTCTCCCGCGGGGCGGGGGTTCGGGGGGGCAGCCCAGCCAACATTATCAAGCAGGCTATCGGGTGCGCCGTCTTCATTCATGCTTTCATGCACTGCGTTGCCTGCGGTTTGTTGTTGTCTGAGACCAGACGAGACCCATGCATGTTGCTTGGTGCACCGGGACAAACGGTCCGTCTGAAACTCGTCCCGTGAGAAACGTTCCGCGGGGCAAAAATAAGTGCGATTAAAATGCGTCAATTTTTTTAACGCGATAATTTTTCTGTAATTAATTGATCGAAATTAACGCGATAAAGTCCCGGCCCTAATTTATAGTTGTGGTTGTCTTCATGTTGTGTTCTGTAGGTTCCGTGGAGGGCTGGACGTGTCCCACGGCCAGACGGGCTCAGAGTCGGTCTACACCGTGTTCAGACAGAGAGAGATGATGTTCCACGTCTCCACCAAGCTGCCCTTCACCGAGGGAGACGTACAGCAGGTATTCTGTAGGAGAGGGGAGGGGGGGGTGGGGGTCTTTAGAGTTGACCCTTTAAGACCGGGAACGCGTCTGTGTGGCCGTTAAAAAAAATAGCAGATCTACAAGCTCGTAGCACGGCCACTCGGTGCCGCGCTACGAGCTTGTAGATCTGCTATTTTAACTCAAATCTTTGCTTCTGGGGTTTCTAAATGTCTTCTAAATCCTGTGTTTTTTGTTTGCTACCGTATATTATCAATGGATCAAGGACCCCCAAAATAATATGTATTTGTCCGCGTACCCCCTCCCATCTAGAAATATTTTGTTCCAGGGAACCCCCAGAAGTGAAGATTTGAGTTAAAAAAGACCCGTAAGAGTCCATTTGGTTCCATTTGTACACTCTCAGAGTTACAGACCCATCATTTACAGACCTATCATTTAGCTGGGGACCCCCTGGAACCCCCTCAAGGACCCCTGCGCAAACAGACAGACAGACAGACAGACAGACAGACAGACAGACAGACAGACAGACAGACAGCGCAAACAGACAGACAGACAGCGCAAACAGACAGACAGACAGACAGACAGACAGACAGACAGACAGACAGACAGACAGACAGACAGTGCAGATGAACAGACAGGCAGGCAGACAGACAGACAGACAGACAGACAGACAGACAGACAGACAGACAGACAGACAGACAGACAGACAGACAGGCAGGCAGGCAGGCAGGCAGGCAGGCAGGCAGGCAGGCAGACAGACAGACAGACAGACAGACAGACAGACAGACAGACAGACAGACAGTGCAGATGAACAGACAGGCAGGCAGGCAGGCAGACAGACAGACAGACAGACAGACAGACAGACAGACAGACAGACAGACAGACAGACAGACAGACAGACAGACAGACAGACAGACAGACAGGCAGGCAGGCAGGCAGGCAGGCAGGCAGGCAGGCAGGCAGGCAGACAGACAGACAGACAGACAGACAGACAGACAGACAGACAGACAAAGTTAACAAACCTGTCTACTGATGATGTGCAAAGTGTGACGGGCTGCATGGCCTCCTTGGAAGCATGACACTTAAATAAAGAAAAATCAATCATCAGTCAATCGGTGGGCAGGTTTCTGAACTCTCCACAGACCCTCCTCGGAGACACAGAGTGAGTAAAACAGCAATGGTGCCATAATATAATGAGCGTTTGTATGACGTGCGGGTCCATTTGGTTACATCTGTACACTCAGAGTTAAATGAACTCTCCCGTGTACCAGTCTGTGTTTCTTCTTCCACGCCGTTGCTTCGGGCGCTCAAAGGCATCGCTCGCCACCGCCACCGCCGGGACTTGTGGGAAATCATTTTTTTAGGTTGAAGTGAAGGACGTTCACGTTCGACTGCAGAGGAAACCTGTTCTCCCCACGCCAAGTATCTGTCAGTGGAAAAAAGTCATCAAATCAAACAATTCTAAAGGTCAAATCGTGCATCTATAGCGACCGTTTATAAAATAATTCCCAGTGCTCTCTCTCTCTCTCTCGCTTCAAAGTTGCCTCTGTTGTAGGCTACTCCCACTGCAAAACAGCAACGAGTGGAATAATGGGAACACGCTTGATATGTTAGTCACGCTCGCATCTCGGTCCGGGGACCCCCAGGGGTCCTTGAGGGGGGTAGAATGGCGAAGTACGGCATTCATTTACGAAAAAAAAAGTTAAAATACGGAGATAAGAGGAGTCTGCCCGACAGCGTATGCAATGTGGTCCCTCTGGAGTGAGTGTGGAAATATTGTGGCCCTCTGCATCATCAAAGTTGCATCACCCCTGGTCAGTCGCGTAACGAGGCAACAGTAGGCCCCGACGCGAGGTGGTCACAGCGGGCCCTCATGAACGCGCATGCACACGTTATTAATGGTTTCTTTTTTTTTCTTTTTTTTTTATCCCACGATTTTGTAACCCTTATTTTTCACCCGGCGCCAATTTCCTAAGTGATCCTGGGCACTACACTCCCCTCACCAGCCTAGGGAGGCCAGGGCCGAGCTCATGCCTCCTTCAAAGCATGAGAGCCAACTGACCTTCTTGTCACCTGACAGGGGAGAGTTTCCCTGGTTGGACGTAGCGCGTGGAAGGAACACGTTATTCCAACCAGTTCCTTTCCCCTCCATCAGGCGCCCCGGCTGTCATGGGGGAGGAGTTTAGTGACCAGAATTACTACATGTTTTTGTGAGGGTATCAACTACCCTGAGCGACACGGGGAGAACATGCAAACTCCACACAACATTAATGGTTTCTGATACTTTTTTCGCGGGTTTGTGACGGATTTCGGGTACATAAACAACGGTTTTGTTACCGACCAAACATTACTGAATGAAGGAAAAACACAGAAAACGGCCATAAAAGTCAAACATCTATATAATGGTCATCCCCTCCTCCCATAAAATTAACGTGACAGGCGTGGTCCCAATTTGAGATATTATGTTGCGACATAAAATCAACCTTGGTTAACAATTACAATGTTAAGGGGCCCACCCAGGTTTATTTTGTAAGTAATTTATTTTATTTTATATATACTCTCTCTCTCTCTCTCTCTCTCTCTCTCTCTCTCTCTCTCTCTCTCTCTCTCTCTCTCTCTCTCTCTGTATCTCTCTCTCTCTCTCTCTCTCTCTCTCTCTCTCTCTCTCTCTCTCTCTCTCTCTCTCTCTCTCTCTCTCTCTAGCTGCAGAGGAAGAGACACATAGGGAATGACATCGTGGCGGCGGTCTTCCAGGAGGAGGCCACGCCGTTCGTCCCCGACATGATCGCCTCCAACTTCCTGCATGCCTACGTCCTGGTGCAGGTGGAGCAACCCTGCACCGAGAACACCACCTACAAGGTATATACACACCCTAACACACTGCATAAACACCACCTACAAGGTATATACACACCCTAACACACTGCATAAACACCACCTACAAGGTATATACACACCCTAACACACTGCATAAACACCACCTACACACTGCATAAACACCACCTACAAGGTATATACACACCCTACACACACTGCATAAACACCACCTACAAGGTATATACTGTACACAACACATAGACACCACCTATACAAGGTACACACCACTTAAACACCACCTTGTATATAAGGTACACACCACCTACACGTCCTCGTTTGGATTACTGTAACTATTTATTCTATTTATTATTATTAGTACAGAACTCAGCTGCTAGACTTTTAACAAACTCCAAGAAACGTTACCATATCACCCCCATTTCAGCTGCTCTTCATTGGTTACCCGTCAATTTTACAATATTTGCCTCTGAGATGTAGTGGAGTAGAAGTAAAAGTATTGGAAATTGGAAATACTCAAGTAAAGTACAAATTCCTACAAATTCTACTTAAGTACAGCACTTAAGTAAATGTACTTAGTTACTTTACACCACTGGGTGGAAGGGCATTTTTTCAGTCCGGGCCCCTAAGCTTTGGAACGCCCTACCTGTCGACCTAAGACGTGCAAAAATCAGTTTCGTCTTTTAAAACTCTTTTGAAAACCCATCTCTATGCTCAAGCCCTTTCCTAAAAATGTCCTGCCACTTTTGTTTCATTTGAGTATATCTGTATCTGTATGGTTTTTAATTGTGTTTTATTTTCGAATCGTCTGTTGTAGTTTATCTCCAATGTTGTATCATGTTGTTCTTTTTATCCTGCTCTGTCAAGCACTTTGTGACGATGTCTGGAAATGTGCTATATAGATGAATTCATTATAATTACACACCCCACACAAGACAGATTGCGTATGCATTTATATTTAGATTATCTCTAATTCTCCTTGAAGTATCGAACGGCTGAGATCTAATCAATCAGGATGAATTGATTTAGTGACGAGTAAGGGGTCAAAACTGTTTGACCACTCTTTTTTGGAGTGGTGTTTGGCCGGCTGCTCCAGCCTGGCATCATAAAATGTTTGTATTTTGGGCACAGAGCTGCCAACGCACCGGGCACTTAATGGACAAGTGATGAATGAAGATACGACCGAGTGGATCGATGGAGTCGTCCTGTCCGACCGGCCGGGCACTAGAACTGTCCGCTGTTGTCCAGACCTTTTTTTGAGTGGTGCTAGCCACTCCAAGGACTGACTTTGTGTGTATGTCCGTATGTTTGCGGACGGCCTCAACATGTTTGTGTCTGGCCTCAACAGCTGTGGCTGATTGCAACACAAATATTCAACCAGTTACACTAATTATACACAAACAGGAGTGCAACACACACACACACACACACACACACACACACACACACACACACACACACACACACACACACACACACACACACACACACACACACACACACACACACACACACACACACACACACACATGCTTTTGAGTATAAATACTTAAAATCAGTAAAAAAATACTTAAAATCAGTAAAAATACTTAAATAAAAAACTTTAAAGTCATCAAAGTCTTAAAAAGTAACTCATTTAAGTCAAAGCACTTGAAAGTTACTAAATTGAGTAAGAATACTTGCACACGCACATTCACACACACACACACACACACACACACACACACACACACACACACACACACACACACACACACACACACACACACACACACACACACACACACACACACACACACACACACACACACACACACACACAGATTGACACAGATTGACTGAGGACAATATTACTGTCATGTTTTTCTAATGCTGCTTCTACAGCCAGTGGATATAGAGGTCAAAGTGATTAAACTGATTTTGATGCTATATTAACTCATGTTTCTGGGGACCCCCTGGAACCCCCCCAAGGACCCCTGGAACCCCCTCAAGGACCCACTTTGAGAACCACTGCGTAACACAAAGAAACAAAACTATACATAATAATACAAATATTAGTACTACGAGAATGAGACAAAAAAAACAAACAACAACAATAAAACACAACTCTATCAATATCCTCTCATTTTGAAACTATTTAGCTTTTATCTGAATAATCACATCATAGATCAGGGGTGATGCAACTTTGATGATTGAGAGGGCCACTATATTTACACACTCACTCCAGGGGGCCACATCGCATGTCGGGCAGACACCTCTTATCTCCGCAAATTAATGCCGTACTTCGACCATTCTATGTCACGCAAAAGTAGCAAAAATAGCCGATCTACGAGCTCAAAACGCGTCGCACCGCGACGCGTTTTGAGCTTGTAGATCGGCTATTTTTAAAGTTTTGGATTGGAATCCTGTTTTTTTTTTTTGTGCTATTTTTGAATTGAAATCCTGAAAAGTAACGTTTTTATTTAATTTCAAATGCATTTAGTTACACTGATGTTAACTTTATGAACTTAAATACAAACGCATTGGACATAAAAAAGACAGTAGAATTTTAATACTAGTCATTAAGCTACTAATATAGACTGAAGTAATTAAAGCGGGTCATATTTGCATGTTTGGAATTGTAACAGCTGAAATCAATAATATGTCAGTATTCTGATAATTAACCTGCGGGCCGCATTAAGAGAAGGTGGGGGCCGCCAGTTGCCCATGTATGTCATAGATAACTAGAAAGTACTGTTCCTGAAGAAACAGTGTGGGATCGCTAAGAATGTTGCAGGTATTGAGTATTGATAGTGTTAGTAGTGTTATAGGTTTGAAAAGTTTGAAGGGTTTGAAGGGTTTGAAGGGTTTGAAGGGTTTGAAGGGTTTGAAAAGTTTGAAAGGTTTGAAAGGTTCTAAAGGTTTGAAAGGTTTGAAAGGTTTGAAAGGTTTGAAAGGTTCTAAAGGTTTGAAAGGTTTGAAAGGTTCTAAAGGTTTGAAAGGTTTGAAAGGTTCTAAAGGTTTGAAAGGTTTGAAAGGTTTGAAAGGTTTGAAAAGTTCTAAAGGTTCTAAAGGTTTGAAAGGTTTGAAAGGTTTGAAAGGTTCTAAAGGTTCCTAAAGGTTCTAAAGGTTCTAAAGGTTCTAAAAGTTCTAAAGGTTTGAAAGGTTTGAATTTGGAAAGATAAAAAAAATCTGAAAAAAAAAAAAGTTCGGAAAAAAAAATTCTGAAAAAAAAATGGAAAAAAAAAAATGGAAAAAAAAAAATCGGGAAAAAAAAAGTTCGGAAAAAAAAATATTAAAAAAAAAAAATTGGAAAAAAAAAAAAATTATTAAATGGAAAAAAAAAATTGAAAAAAAAAAAATTTGGAAAAAAAATTTTTTTTTGGAAAAAAAAAATTCTGAAATTTTTTTTTTTTGAAAAAAAAAAACCTGAAAAAAAAAAATGTTGAAAAAAAAAAAAATCTGAAAAAAAAAAGTTTTGGAAAAAACTTTTTTCCCATTTGAATTATTTCAAAAATTCAAATGGTAGCCAATATGTCCTAAGTAGGCTGAACGTTATAGAGTTGGAACGGAGTTTCTAGCTAAAAGTATGAATTTCCCCATTGAAATGAATGGGCTTTTTTTAGAAGTAAAAAGTGCAATATCTCTAAAAGTACAAATTATTTCAAAAATTTGAATAATAGCCGACATGTCCTGAGTAGGCCGAACGTTGAAGAGTTGGAACGGTGTTTGTAGCTAAAAGTATGAAGGACTAGTTAGGTGCCAAAAAACGGGCGGAATAAATATATAATAATAATAACTAGAAAGTACTGTTCCTGAAGAAACAGTGTGGGATCGCTAAGAATGTTGCAGGTATTGAGTATTGATAGTGTTAGTAGTGTTATAGGTTTGAAAGGTTTAAAGGGTTTGAAGGGTTTGAAAAGTTTGAAAGGTTTGAAAGGTTTGAAAGGTTCTAAAGGTTTGAAAGGTTCTAAAGGTTTGAAAGGTTTGAAAGGTTCTAAAGGTTTGAATGGTTTGAATGGTTTGAAAGGTTCTAAAGGTTCTAAAGGTTCTAAAGGTTTGAAAGGTTTGAAAGGTTCTAAAGGTTCTAAAGGTTCTAAAGGTTCTAAAGGTTTGAAAGGTTCTAAAGGTTTGAAAGGTTCTAAAGGTTTGAAAGGTGTGAAAGGTTTGAAAGGTGTTAAAGTATTAGTGTTAAAAGTTTTTATAGTGTTGGCAGTGTTGAATAGTGTAAAATGTATTTTTTTTAGGGTAAAACAGTGATAGCTAGGTTCTAATAGGCGGTTGCTAGGGTCTAATAGGCGGTTGCTAGGGTCTAATAGGTGGTTGCTAGGGTAAAACAGGTGGTTGCTAGGGTAAAACAGGTGGTTGCTAGGGCCTAATAAGCGGTTGCTAGGGTCTAATAGGTGGTTGCTAGGGTCTAATTGGTGGTTGCTAGGGTAAAACAGGTGGTTGCTGGGGTAAAACGGGTGGTTGCTAGGGCCTAATAAGCGGTTGCTAGGGTCTAATAGGTGGTTGCTAGGGTCTAATTGGTGGTTGCTAGGGTAAAACAGGTGGTTGCTGGGGTAAAACGGGTGGTTGCTAGGGTAAACAGGTGGTTGCTAGGGTGTAATACGTGGTTGCTAGGGTCTAATAGGGGGTTGCTAAGGTTTAATATGCAGTTTATATGGTCTAATATGCGGTTGCTAGGGTACAAAAGGTGGTTGCTAGGGTAAAACGGTGGTTGCTAGGGTGTAATAGGTGGTTGCTAGGGTATAATAGGTGGTTGCTAGGCTCTAATATGGTGTTGTTAGGGTATAATAAGCAGTTGCTAGGCTCCACTGTGGCTAAATAGCATTTCTCCATTGAAATGAATGGGATTGTTTTAGCAGTAAAAAGTGAAATATCTCTAAAAGTACAAATTATTTCAAAAATTCAAATGGTAGCCAATATGTCCTAAGTAGGCTGAACGTTATAGAGTTGGAACGGAGTTTCTAGCTAAAAGTATGAATTTCCCCATTGAAATGAATGGGCTTTTTTTAGAAGTAAAAAGTGCAATATCTCTAAAAGTACAAATTATTTCAAAAATAAAAATAATAGCCGACATGTCCTGAGTAGGCCGAACGTTGAAGAGTTGGAACGGAGTTTGTAGCTAAAAGTATGAAGGACTAGTTAGGTGCCAAAAAACGGGCGGAATAATAATAATAAATATGCAAGATAACATTAGTGTGATCGCTTTAGCGATCCCACAAATATGCACAATAACATTAGTGTGATCGCTTTAGCGATCCCACAATGAATGTTTTGAATGTGATTCATGTGTTTTTATCTCGTGTTTTGTATCTTAAACAGGTGTCTGTTACAGCCAGGGAGGATGTCCCACCGTTTGGACCTCCTCTACCAAACCCTGCTGTCTTCAAGAAGGTGAGACAGTTTCATTGATTGATTGAATACTTTATTAACAGTTTGCAAAGACTGTGAGTGCTCTTTTAGAGCGGTTTTAGAGCGGTTTTGAAGGAGAGTAAGGATTCAGATTCACATGATTGTATGTCTGTTGGTAGGGCGTTCCACATTGTTGTGGCATAGCAGTAGAACTAATTTAATCCCTTGTTTGAGCCAAATCTGTGTTGGACGTGATTAGTGGAGCTCCCTCTGGTGTTTTGATTGTGGACGTCTTTTACGTTTTTATTTTGACAGGTACATGGGTGTGTTTGTGGTGTAGAGTATCTTGTAGACCAGGTTGAAGTAGTTTAACAGGTACATGGGTGTGTTTGTGGTGTAGAGTATCTTGTAGACCAGGTTGAAGTAGTTTAACAGGTACATGGGTGTCTTTGTGGTGTAGAGTATCTTGTAGACCAGGTTGAAGTAGTGTGACAGGTACATGGGTGTGTTTGTGGTGTAGAGTATCTTGTAGACCAGGTGACAGGTACATGGGTGTCTTTGTGGTGTAGAGTATCTTGTAGACCAGGTTGAAGTAGTGTGACAGGTACATGGGTGTGTTTGTGGTGTAGAGTATCTTGTAGGCCAGGTTGAAGTAGTGTGACAGGTACATGGGTGTGTTTGTGGTGTAGAGTATCTTGTAGACCAGGTGACAGGTACATGGGTGTCTTTGTGGTGTAGAGTATCTTGTAGACCAGGTTGAAGTAGTGTGACAGGTACATGGGTGTGTTTGTGGTGTAGAGTATCTTGTAGACCAGGTTGAAGTAGTGTGACAGGTACATGGGTGTGTTTGTGGTGTAGAGTATCTTGTAGACCAGGTCCATTGCAAGTTGTTGTACTCTGTCCTCTACCCTGAGTCTAGCAAAGTGAGCAGGGGTTAAAACAGTAACCACCCTCCTCCTGGGGGGTCCCGAGGAGTTCCAAAGCCCCCTCCCCCCCCAGTAAGAAACAAGATTCTCAACCTGTGGCCACATGATAATGTGAATTCACGCGACCGGGATGGTTTACCAGAATACAAATAATTGGCAAAACACTAAGACTTTACTGATAATATAATATTAATATAAAAAATCTATGAAAATGTTTTTAAAAACCCTGTCATGGTTTCATTGTGATAAATAGCAACTCAAGTTATATTGATTCAAGCCGGACCACAGTCGATTGATTGATCAGCCGTGTTAAAGGAGTAGTTCACCCAACAAATATTTTGTATGAATTACTCACCGCATGAAGCCTTGAATTCATGGAGATTTTTTTTTGTTTTTGTTGCATTCCTAAGACAATAATTTGATGAAGATGCTTATGTCTCCGGTAGGAAGACATGAATGCAACAAAAACAAAAACATGTCCATGTATTCAAGGCTTCATGGGGTGTGTTATTCAGTGGCGCAGCCAGAACGCTAGTATAGGCTGGGCCTAGGCAGGAGCCCCGACGCGCGCGTGCAATTTGCTGTTATTGGGCAGATATTGGGCGTTTTAGAGTGTTTTTTGTTACTTTATTTCGGTTTCAGGGTTAGGTTAGGGTTATGTTATTTAATTCTTATTTTTGCCTGATTTTACCGATTTTTTTTTATCAAAACAAATATTATAAAAAGATTTAAAAAATACATTTCCACATTTTATTTTTTTGCAAAATAGATTGGGTGGGCCTAGGTGGGCCACGGCCCACCCATGGCTGCGCCCCTTGTGTAAATGATAGAAAATAAGCCATGTTTTGGGTGAACCAATCCTTTAAGTGGTCAGATGGCTTGGCCCAGAACGAATGCTTATTTTGAGATTTCCAAAGGTTTTCAAGGTTCCGTGTTTCAGACTCAGAGTCACTGCGTAGGAAAGGAGTGAGAGGACAGGAGGCGGAGTCAGTGGAGAGAGAGGGAAACAACACAAGATGGATGGCATCACACTGTAGTTGATAATGATGAAGGTCACCTTCATCACCTCATCCATATATCCTCCTCCCCCTCCCTTCTCTTCTCTCTATACCTCCATCACTGATCCACTTATATAACTCCTTATTCCACCTAACCTCTCTCTCTCTCTCTCTCTCTCTCTCTCTCTCTCTCTCTCTCTCTCTCTCTCTCTCTCCCTCTCTCCCTCTCTCCCTCTCTCTCTCTCTCTCTCTCTCTCTCTCTCTCTCTCTCTGTCTGTATGTCTCTCTCCCCTCCCCAGGGACCAGAGTTCCGTGACTTCCTGCTGACTAAGTTGATCAATGCAGAGAACGCCTGCTACAAGTCTGACAAGTTCGCTAAGCTAGAGGTGAGACACTCACTCACACACACACACACACACACACACACACACACACACACACACACACACACACACACACACACACACACACACACACACACACACACACACACACACCTCATCTTCTCTCTCATCATGATAAATGACCATCCCAACACTCTGTCTGTGTCTCAGTTAATGACTGAATATTTCGCACAACCTCACACGCCCACACAGATGCCCGCACGCACACACAATGAAAGTGTGTGTGTGTGTGTGTGTGTGTGTGTGTGTGTGTGTGTGTGTGTGTGTGTGTGTGTGTGTGTGTGTGTGTGTGTGTGTGTGTGTGTGTGTGTGTGTGTGTGTGTGTGTGTGTGTGTGTGTGTGTGTGCGCGTGCGTGCGTGCGTGCGTGCGTGCGTGCGTATATAAAATGTACGTTTTTTTTTTGTGGTCCAGAAACGTTGCCATTGAATGTTTGTGGAGAACAGAACAGAACAGAACAGTGACATTGGTTCTGTTCCAGTGGTGGAAAAACTACTCAGATATTTTACTTAAGTTAAAGTATCAATACTGCAATTTAGAAATACAAGTAAAAGTCCGGAATTCAAAATGTACTTGAGTAAAAGTGCACAAGTATTGTTATCAAAATGTAATTCAAGTACCAAAAGTAAAAGTACTAAAATGTTTGAAAATATCCGATCTACAAGTTCACAACACGTCGCATCGCGACGCGTTGTGAACTTGTAGATCTGCTATTTTCAAATAGCCTAGGTATAAAATAGGGCTAAAGTGGTTTATGTATGTTTTATAATAACAATTGATCATTGCAAAGTGACGAGTAACTAAAGTGTTCAAATAGTTGCAGTGGAGTAAAAGTATAATATTTACCTCTGAGATGTAGTGGAGTAGAAGTAAAATTACTGAAAATTGGAATTACTCCAGTAAAGTAAAAACATACCTTTTATTTCTACTTAAGTACAGTACTTGAGTACATGTACTTAGTTACTTTTCACCACTTGGTGACATTGGGTGTGTTCCAGGGACGTACCCGTGCAGCGCTCCTGGACAACCTCCATGACGAGCTGCACAGACAGAGCCAGGCCACGCTGGGACAGGGCCAGCCCGGGGACGAGGACCGGCTGGAGAACGGGGGACACGGTGGCCTGCTGGAGTCCTTCAAGGTGACAAATCCTCCTCTACACCTCTCCTCTCCTCTCCTCTCCTCTCCTCTCCTACTGTATCTCCTAGAGTTCTCAACGGGCCTGAAAATTAAGGCCCGGCCCTAACTGGGCCCTACTGGGCCGGCCCGAGGCTCGGCCCTGACAATTACCATACATTTAGGCCCGAAAACCCTAAAATATGTCATTGTGTGCTTAATGTCCTCAAAGTCACGCATCCAACAAGCTTTGAACTGAGCAGATTGGACCTTCTGTTCCAGAGATAATGGTCAAAACATTTTCGATTGAGTTTTGGCCATTGTCGCCCGTTTTTTCTTTAATAACACGGGATAGGAAGGTCGTACGGCGACAAACTAGATACCTGAGTAAAGTTCACTTTGAGCTTCATCCAATTCATCCAGTGCAATATTTTCGGTCATACTGTTAGGCCGCTATAGGGGCCTCCTCTCTACTCTCTCCTCTCCTAGTTTGCAGGAGTGGTCCGTTTTGGACAAAATGCCTCAAATCGCCTGATTGCCGTGAAACTTTGCACGCACATTCCCACCAGGCAGAGGAAGACATGCCACCCTTTTCACATTGGGCTGTTATAGCGCCAACAGGAGGCCCATTTTTCGGGAAAAAAAAGATGTTTTTATATCACTCCTACAGACTTCCCACTGAGCATTTTTCGGGCTATTAGACATCTATAAGACGTTTAAACGGCTAGGCTAAAACCGGGTTATAACACCGGGTTTTTTCAACGTCTAGAGGCTAAGCCTAGACGTTGAAACAACGTCATTTCAACGGCTATGTATAGACTGTCTATAGGCGCTTAAAACAGCTAATCAACGTCTAGGCTAAGCCAAGACGTTGAAAAAACGTTCACTGTTAGACCAGTTATAACCCGGTTTTAAAAGGACGTCCAATAGACTATGGCTCACTGGGTTTGTTCCAAATATCACACAAATCAGAATACATTATCTCTACAGTATATGGTCATGTGATCAAGAGGGATCAATCGGATTTGTTCATATTCCATCCCTGATTGACTAATTCCGAAACATTGGATGGCCCACAATAACCTACCTGACCTAGCGGAGACCTGTGCTCACTAGATCCTCCCCCCTTCAAGTTAACCCATTCAATCCGGGAAAGCATCTGTGTCATTTTAAGATTTCTTTGGCAATTCAAAAATAGCAGATCTACAAGCTCATAGCGCGGCACCGAGTGCCGCGCTATGAGCTTGTAGATCTGCAACTTTTGAAAAATCGTGTTGTTTTTTTTTACGAATCTTTGAATATATATAATATGTGTTTTAAAGCACAATTATCTAACTCCGATCTCTGCTTCTGGGGGGTCCCTGGAACAACTTATTTTCAGATGGGGGTCCGCGGCCAAATACGAGCATGTATAGAGCACCGAAGTCTGACGTAATTTACACATCCTTGGTTTGTCTACCTGGTTTGCGGTTTTCCACCCCCATTCTGAATCCCATAGATGTGTTTAATATCGTGTCAAATAAGAACTGTGTTCCAAAAATAAACAAATGACACCGGCGGTTTTACTCTTATGGATATGAAGCATCAACTGACGGTGAGAAAACGATAATGTTACTTCCGCCGAATTAGTAAAATTTTCAAATATAAGTGACTGACTATCATAAACGATACAGATCCTCCTCCCTGACAATATCGCTGAGACAGTTTGTTTATTTAAGGACCACAATTCTTATATGAGACGATTGTAAGATGACCCAATGTTATTCTCCATAGAGACATTACTTTACGAACCAGGGGATGAACGTACTCTATATCTGCTATTTTTGAATAGCCAAAGAAATCTTAAAAATGACACAGATGCGTTCCGGGATTGAATGGGTCGAAACCTGGTCGATATTGCAGTCTCTCAGTCAGTAGCTACTGTAAATGGATCAGTTTTCACCTAAAGAAATTGAGCGTATGCTCTGTACGTGCATGCTTGTGCTTGTGTGCATGCATGCATATGTGCTTGTTTGCGTGCATGTGTGTGTGTGTGTGTGTGTGTGTGTGTGTGTGTGTGTGTGTGTGTGTGTGTGTGTGTGTGTGTGTGTGTGTGTGTGTGTGTGTGTGTGTGTGTGTGTGTGTGTGTGTGTGTGTGTGTGTGTGTGTGTGTGTCCCTGCGCATGTGTTCCTAATTTGACCATGTGGCTTTTGCTATTCACAGGCAGCATGGCCGGCTGTCGTGCACTTTCCGCAGTCAGCCACTGGGGGCGCTATACTCATCGTCGCCCTAGCAGTCACTGTATATTACCTGTCCGCAATACTGTAAAAAAAAATGCATGCATCCTCATAATAAACACGATTTTCTATACATTCATTTGCCATATTTGCCAAGGTTTTTTTTTTTGCATCTTATTTTTCTTCTTCTTCTTCTTAAAGGGATATTTCACTTTGAAATAAAATCAAAATTAAAAAAAATATATTAAACATAATGGAAAAATCGCGGCCCCCTCTCACGCATTAGCATGTTCTTCTTAAGAGACTGCATGTTAGGGTCCTTGAATGTAAACTCCTTAATTAACCTATTAAGACTGGGAAAGCATCTGTGTCATTTTAGATGAGAGAGAGAGAGAGAGAGAGAGAGAGAGAGAGAGAGAGAGAGAGAGAGAGGCTAAGTCCAGACTATATCAACATAAGTTTTTTTCAGAAAACTCTGATTTTTAGATTTAGAATATTGTTTTAGAACATTGGTTCTCAAAAATAGCAGATATACAAGCTCACAGTGTGTCACTTTGTGCAGCGCTGCGAGTTTACATCTATTTCTGATTATTTTTTGAAAAATCTTGAAAGTGTTTAAATTATTTTGCAATTTTTAACACAAAATCTTCTCTTCTGGGGGTCCCTGGCACAAAACATTTTCAGATGGGGGGGGGGGGGTCATTAGTTTTAGAAGTACTGATTTAGAAGGCATTTGTAGAATGGGCCTCAGGTCCTAAATTATTATTTAATCCATTTAGACCGGGAACCCATCTGTGTCATTTTAAGATTTATTTGGCTATTCAAAAATAGCAGATATACAAGCTCATGGCGCGGCACCGAGTGTCGCGCCATGAGCTTGTATATCTGCTATTTTTTTAATTTTATTTGTTTTAAATGTGTGCAAATCTTTGAATGTACATTGGGGTTAATAGGTTTATAAGAAGATGTTTTATCATGCTGTGTGATAACTCTCCATCACCTGGCTTGTTTGAGGGAGCACTCTGCCCTCTGGTGTCTGAGAGATGCAATAGCATCTGTGGAGATTAGGATCCAGTAACAGCAGAACACAATCTTCTTCTTCATCATGTTCTTTACAATGAATGAAAAACTACAACATTATGGGTCTTTATTAAAACAATATCTCTCATAAACCTTTCTCATTTTAACCATTTTAACACACATACCCTTCTCTCCTCTTGTTTTTCCACTCTTTACTTTTTTTTCTTTCGGTTTCGTCTCTTTTGCTCTCTTGGATGTCTTCTCCTGCTCCTCCTCCAGAGGGCGATGCGGGTGAGGAGTCACTCCATGGAGACCATGGTGGGCTCCCATCGCCACAGGAGCCCCGGGGTGGGAGGAGGCGTCCCGGCCAGCCTGAGCGGAGGAGGTCTGCCCCAGAGCACCTCCGAGTGTACCAAGAGCACCTTCACTGTGAGTAGAGGGATTAACGGAGGGAATGGAACATTAGACGCAGAGGCCAATTTAGAACTGCGGAGGGCCGTTTTCGATGGTTCAAATCCGACCATGGTTCAAATCCGGGGTAGAAGAGGGCAGCTTTAAAGGGATAGTTCACCCCCAAAATGACTTTTAGAATTCCTGGATATTTTTTTGTTTTTGTTTCATTCCAAAGCCAATAATTTGATGACCGTCAGCGGTTCCGGTAGGAAACACAAAGAGTCTCCTTTGTGTCTCCTACCGGAACCGCTGCCTACCGGTCCGCTGGTCATCAAATTATATTGGCTTAGGAATGAGACAAAAACAAAAAAATATCCATGAATTGAAGTCTCCATGTGGTGACTAATCCATAGACTTTTTTTTGGGTGAACTATCCCTTTTAAGGGGGATGACTAAAGACAGATGGATGAGTGAAGATTAGATAAAGGACAGGAAAGATGGATGGATAAATGAAGGTTAGAGGGAAAGACAGGAAAGATGGATGGATGAATGAAGGTCAGTAGTAATGAAAGAGGGAGTTTCCATGTTCGTCAGCTGTCAGAGGACAAGAATGTGGTAAGATAACAGTATGGTGTACAGTATAACAACATATAAATACATTTATGGTATTAAAACACACACACACACGCACACGCACACGCACACATACACACACACACACACACACACACACACACACACACACACACGGAAAATGGAAATAACAGCAAAACAAAAAGAAAAGAAGAACTTTGACTCAGATGCATTTTTTTGTAATGAATGCCTGTATGTCAGGAAGTCAGGGATTATATTCTGGAACTCCACGACCCCAGTCTGGATGAGTGGATGAAGATGGATGGACGTCCTGAGCCCATGAGTCTGTCAAATGTCCGTCCGTCTGTCCGTCCGTCCCAGTGTTGATTTCATCGACTAAAACTATGAGGAAAAATGTTGGTCGACTTCCTTTTTTCACTGACGAAAACAAAATAAATACTAAGCAACTATGACTAAAACTAAGACTAAATATATTGACAATTTCATCAACAAATAAAATCTAAAATGTTAGTGAGGGATCTAGTGGAGAAGAGATCCAGTAGAGCTTAAAGACAACTCATGTTATGTTTGGTTTGGTTGCGCTCAGGTGTTGCGTTCTGAAAATAGCAGATCTACAAGCTGTGACGCGTTGTGAGCTTGTAGATCTGCTATTTTCAGCATGCAACAAAGTGTAAAACCAGCCATTACGACGCCATTAAGGCACCGCCCAAAATACATTTTAGTCGACTAAATCAACTATAGATTTAGTCGACTTTAATCTTATGATATTTGGTCGACTAAAAATAGATAAAAACTTAAACATTTCAGAAGACTGAAATGTGACTAAAACTAAATGGAATTTTATTCAGAACACTGACAAAAAACTAAATACAAATTTGCTGTCAAAATCAACACTGGTCCGTCCGTCCGTCTGTTTGTTGTTATTGATCCCACGGGAGAAGTTCAGTTGTCATGGCAGCTATAATAATAACTATAATAATAATGAACAGTGCTAGGCTGTAGCTGCAGTACCCATAGCCTAGAAGGCAATCAAAGCTACTGTATGCTGTGTTTACATGTTACAATAATATCATTCCATGAGGAGTATATTAACTCTTTTCTCCTTCTTTTCCAGCCTCCTGTGATGTCGGCCAAGTCTCCTCTGAAGAGCCCGGTGAAACGGCGTTCTGGTCTGTTCCCTCGCCTCCACTCCAGCACAGACACGCCCTCAGAGAGACACGCACGCAGGTCAGCATGTTCATATTCACTATATTCAATCTGTCTGGTGTGCACGCCCAAAGCCATAGTAGATATCAACCCATTCACTCAGGGGAACGCATCTCTGTCATTTTTTTATTTCTTTGGCTATTCAGTTTCAACAGGCTCAACGAAAAAATACAATCACAGAAAAGTATAGTCTGTTCAGAATTCAAGTCCCTGTTCTATCCCTGTCGAGAATCATTGATCTTATATTATGCATAGACCCATTAAAACCGGGAACGCTTCTGTGTAACCACAAAAAAAACATTATTTTATACTTTGACTATTCAAAAATAGCAGATCTACAAGCTCGCCGCGCTATGAGCTTGTAGATCTGCTATTTTTGAAACATCGTGAAAATCTTTGAATATATACAAAAGGAAAGATTTGAGTTACAAGTGTTCGCATTAAAAATATATAGTATATTGAAAGATATATATAAAGCATTCCTAAGCCAATAATTTGGTGACCGGCTCCGGCTCCGGCTTCGGTAGGAGACACAAAGAGTCAACTTTGAGTTTCCTACCGGAGACATTAGCATCTTTCCGCCAGTCATCCTCCGTATTATGGGGAAAGACAAGTCGTGTTTGAGCATGTTGATCGGCTATTTTCAGCAAAAGCTTTCCCCACAACCATAATGGGGTTTAAGTGGTAGGAGACACAAAGGAGACCCTTTGTGTCTCCTACCGGAACCGCTTCATGTCATCACATTATTGTGTTAGGAATGAGACAAAAACTAAAAAATATCCATGAATTCAAGTGTCCATGGGGTGAAAAAAAAGCCATTTTGGGGTGAACTATCCCTTTAAACTCTCTATTATAGAGGGTTTAAGTAAAGTGGCTCTATACTTTTTAAACTCAACCAAGGTCGGCTTTTTACTTGGTCCACTCTTTCCCCCCTCTACACCAAATCTCTTTGCCGAAAATAGCCGGTGTACAAGCTCACAGCGCGTCGCATTGCAACGCGCTGTGAGCTTTTCTTACCAATTGTTCCCTGCTAGGGTTAAAAAAGAAAAACCCAGTCATGTTTCACTGACCATCTCGTCCTCGTTGTCCGCAGCGACCAAAAGACCACAGAGTTCTGCCCGCTGTCGCAGGAGGTGAGGTCAGAGACGACGTCCAATCCCAGCTCTCCTGAGATCTGTACCAACAAAGACAGGTGAGGTTACAATTAGGGATGCACTATGGGCCAAGAATGTCCATATCGGACATTCTTGGCCCATACCGATGTTTAAAATAACAATTTAGCCCATAGCCTATACTGATACCGATATGTGTTTATTTCGTTTTTGGTGTTATTGTTTCCCTCTTTTGTGGCAGGGAAACAAATACATCTTCATTATAAGAAATAACTGTTCAGAATCTGCAGAAACACAATATAATCGAGTGCCGCGCTATGAGCTTGTAGATCTGCTATTTTTGAAAAAATCTTGATGTGTTTATTTTTTTCAAAATACTGTTGGATTTAGAAAACATTTTTAAGAATCGCCTCAGGTCTCAATGGGTTAAAAAAAAAGCCCTTGAATACACGATATTTACTGTGATTATGGTAAGCTTACATTTCATATCACAAACACCGTAGAATTAAAAGTCCTGTAACTTTAACTTTAACCTTGCCGATACCGATATTGACCGATATCGGCCAATATCGGCAGTTACCGATATGTGGGCGATATATCGGTCTATCCCTAGTTACAATCCAGTTGAGATGTGTCCCAATAAAGACAGATGAGGTTACAATCCCAAAAAATGCCATTCAGACATCGCTGGTCAACCTGAATGTTGCTTCCTACATATCAGTCAATTATCTTTACAGCTGTAACTGTAGCTGTTTCATCTGTTATACTTCTGTTCATTATTGCATCCTGTTTTGAAAACTGGCGATCTATATAGAAAACGTCCATATGGACGTTCTACCCGGAAACACCGCTTGAATGTGTTTTCTAAACATTTTCTCCCGTCTGCAGGCCGTTTGCCAAGCTGAAGGAGTGTAGCAGCGGCAGACCCAACATCTCCAGGTCTTCATCCAGCACTAGCAGCTTCAGCAGCACAACGGGAGAGACGGAGGCTCTGGAAGAGCTGGATACAGTGAGTATTTTACCATACTTTTAGCCCCGAAAGGGTGTCATTATGTGCGTTATGTCCATGTGCTTTTAAAGTCACGCATCCAACAAGCTTTGAACTGAGCAGATTGGACCTTCCGTCCCAGAGATAATGCCCAAAACATCTTGAAAACGTCCACTTTTGCCGTTTTTCTTTAATAACACGGGATAGGAAGGTCGGACGAGGACAAACTAGATCAGTGGTTCTCAAACATTTTTGGCTCAGGTCACCCCTGTAAATAACTTTTTCATCCACGGTACCCCTGAATTACATTGTTACTTTACAGCACCTTTTGTCATAACTGTACGTAAATATGTAAATCTTTCCCCCGAAGATACAGTACGTATGTTACGAGGAAAACAGGAGAGAATATCTGTTTCCATTAGGACAGATTGAAAATAACTTTTGTGCTTGGCGTTTAACCACTTAAACCCCATGCAGCATTCTTATTCTGGGGGGAACATTCACCAAAAATAGCCGATCTACAAGCTCACAACGCAGGCTACTGTAGGCTGAAAAAGAACGCACCAAGTACAGTTTAAACTCGGGTCCGTTTTACTAAGAGGGTCTAAGTGGTTAAGGTGAAGCGGAAGTGACATTGATAAATTCCAAATATTATCAAAGTGTTCTGAGGCACCCCTGGACTTGCGTCAAGGCACCCTAGGGTGCCACGGCACCCACTTTGAGAAGCCCTGAACTAGATACCTGAGTAAAGTTCACTTTGAGTTGCATCCAACACATCCACTGCCATCTCGGCCCGCCCCGCCCGACCAATTAGCATAGATTTTGGGCTCGTCGGGTAGGGTCGTGTTTGGGCAGAATTTCTCTCTAGTAGACACAGAGGTGGAAAAAGTAGGCCTACTCGCATTTTTTTTACTGAGCTGGTCAAAGCAAAGAAAAATAAGTCTCTCCTCTGCCCCCCCCCCCCCCACCCCCCCCCCCACCCCCCTCAGGGTGGTCATTCGTCCTCAGTCTCTTCCACAGTCTTCAGTCCTGCTCTGAGCGTCGATGGTCAAACATCAGGTACTCCTGTCATCATGTGCCGCAGTCCTACAGGTAGGCTACTCCACACCAGGGTTATACACCAATCAAAACAATAAATACCACAATCGTTAAAACATATTTTTTTACAACGCACGCACGCACGCACGCACGCACGCACGCACGCACGCACGCACGCACGCACGCACGCACGCACGCACGCACGCACGCACGCACGCACACACACACACACACACACACACACACACACACACACACACACCTCACTGCCTGCAGCCATGGTTAGAGGTTTTAAATACTTTCTGGAGGCTGTTTGGCCGTATGGTTTGTGGTGTTTCCAGATGTGTGTCTTGTGTTTTATTTGTGCAGATGTGAAAAGTAAGATGTCCCCCAGGTCAAACTTGAAGTTCCGTTTCGACAAGTTGAGTCACCCAGCCGCCACTGTAAGTTCCTGTAGTTATAGTACCATTAAGGCATGTACGCCTTACTACTAAGGTTAAAATAGTTTTGGATTTTTCATTTTAGTTTAGTTTTAGTTAGTTAGTTAGTTAGTTTTTTCTTCTAATTCAGTTAGTTTCTAGAGCAGATTTGCTAGTTTTTACCAGTTTTTATTTTTGATAATGCTAATAGTTTGAGTTAGTTTATATTAGTTTTAGTGTTAGTTTTAGGTTTTTAATACTTTTGGCCCTTTTCAATCCTGCACCAAATAAACAAATAAGTCAGGTGCAGGATTGAAAAAGGCCTGAGTCAGTATTGTGTAATAAGTGTATACATAAATTAGGGGTGTGCCGATATATCGTCCCGCGATATATCGCGATACGTTTTCACGACGATATGTATATCGTTTTGACATTTTTTTTTTTTTTTTTTTTTTTTTTGTACCAATCAAAATAATCAGGCATGCAAACAGCCCCGAGGTGAAAAGGGTGACAACATGTTGTTTTTTTTCGGGTCAGGTGTCACACTATTGCCCTATTTGGATTCAAAACGGCTGAAAAGCTACAAGTTTGCATGTCTGAATAATGCAAAAACAGAATTATTTGTTTGCATTTCCTTTTTTTCTCCCCTATTTATTTTCATAATAAAAAAAGTGCGTATCGTATCGTATCGAAATCGTATCGAAGTTGTGAGCCAAATATCGTATCGTATCGTTTCGTGAAATTAGTGTATCGGCACACCCCTAACATAAATTGACAACAACGAAAACTAAGGGCATTTTGTCTCTCATTTCAGTTTGTTTTGGTTAGTTTTGTAAACACACATTACAGTTTCAGTTACTTATTGTTTATTATTTTTATTTCCAGTTTTTATTTATTTCAGTAACGAAAATATTTTTTTACATTTTAGTTATTGTTATTTTGTTTGTTTCCGTTATTTTGTTAGTTATCGTTAACTATAATTACCTTGACAACTACGCACTACGCACCCAGAGCGTTTCTTTTTGCTATTAATTTGCATGAATTTAAACTGCTGTTAGTGTTATTATGAGTACATAATGCACCCTGAGCGCGATCATAACGAGGCGATGATGCAACGTAAATACTTTTTCGAAACAAGGCCACTTTTTCACCTCTAAATAAAATCGTCAACCTGTATAAATTACGCCGAAAACAAACATGGAAAGATCATGCCCCCCCTTACGCATTAGAAGGACATTTTAATGCGTGAGGGGGGCGTGATTTTTCCATTAATTCTTTTATTCATATTTTATAAAAAATGTCTATGTTCATTTTTATTTGAAAGTGAAATATCCCTTTATTAACCCATTAAGACCTGGAACGCGTCTGTGTCACTTTAGATTTCTTTGGCTATTCAAAAAGAGCAGATCTACAAGCTCATAGCGCGGCAAACAGGAACGCATCAGTGTAACCACTTAAACCATTATTTTATACTTTGGGCTTTTCAGGAATAGCAGATCTACAAGCTTGTAGATCTTCTATTTTTTTGGCGGGAAAATCGTGAGAAAAAAAGATTTTTTTTTTCAGTTTTTTTCCTTTTAAACTTTTCAAATTGCCTCAGGCCTAATGGGTTAAAATGTGTAGGGTTTTTTTGTACTAAAACCTGCTCTTCTCTCACTGGTGTTGCTGTTTTGTTGTTCTAAATCTTTTCTTCTAGTCCGAGTAGCTTGGTTGTCATGGAGACGCAGCGTCCTGTACAGAGAAGGCACAGCGCAGGCGGAGCCCACGGCAAACTACCACTTAACGCCTTCAGTCCGGGAACGCATCTGTGTCATTTTAAGATGACTTTGGCTATTCAAAAAAATAGCAGATATACAAGCTCATGGCTCACAAACTTGTAGATCTGCTGTTTTGGGAGAAATTGCAAAAATTAGTGCAAATCTTTGAGTATATTGTATATTTATTTTTAAAGCATTTTTAATTAAAATCTTTGCGTCTGGGGGATCCCTGGAACAAAACATTTTCAGATGGGGGGTCCACAAACAAATATCTCTGCTGTCCGGCAGCAACCTCCAAAATGTCAATTTTTCAGGAAATGACAAAAACAAAAAAAGAAGTGGATTTAGGAGGTTTTGTTCATCTTTGATAAGAACAGCTGAGTGGACCTCCAAGCTCACAATGAGGTTGGAGGTCAAAAGGAGGGGGAGCCTGGAGTCAGCAAAACCAGCTAACTCCACCCCCCTATCAGGGACGCGCACAGATAGACTCTAGGTGGTGCTAGAGCACCTGCCCTTTGCCCTCTTGACCAGAAGTGCCCTTTTGAAAAAAAATAAAAAAAATAAAATAAAATTTCTTCAGTTTACAGCAGGGGTCTTCAACAGGGGGTCCGGGTCCCCTAGGGGGTCCTCAGAGTTACTACAGGGGGTCCGCCAAATCTTTATGTAATATGATTTTTCTTTTTTCCATAACCACTCGAAACCTAGCATCCCTTTTCTGAGGAGAACTTTAGCCAAAAATATCAGATCTACAAGCCCACAACGCCTCGCAGCTTGTAGATCTGCTATTTTTGGCAAAGAGGTATAGGTGTAGAGGGAAAAAAGAGCAGACCAAGTAAACACAAAAAGGTCTAATTTACTTGAGCACCTGCCCCTCAAAATGTCTGTGCACGCCACTGCCCCCTATGGTGAACTTAGCTGGTTTAGCAGAAAGTTTGAGGATCCAATGGAGTTAGCTGGTTTTGTCAGAAGCGCTTTTTAATACTTGTCATTGGTTCAACATGTTTTTAATCAACACACAGACGTAAAGGGTGTTCAATGGCCCTGATTTATGGAAAATATTGCAAAAGCTGAAAAATGGAGTTAGCTGGTTCCTGCCGGACAGCAACAATATCATTCTGGGTGGTTCTTGACATGAAAAAAGTTTGAGAACCACTGATATGATAGCAACGTACGTTTTTTTTCCCTCCAAAAAAAATGTAGGATTTAGGAGACATTTGTAGAATCCCCTCAGAAGCGAAGATTTGAGTTTAAAATGTTTTTAAAAATATATATACATATCAAAGATTTGCCAAAAAAAACACGTTTTTCCCCCCAAAAAAATGCAGAACTACAAGCTTGTAGATCTGCTATACCTGAATAGCCCAAAGTACATATAAAACAATGGTTTAAGTGGTTACACAGATGCGTTCTAGGTTTGAATGGGTTGACAAAAAAGAACCACAGACATCGTCATAAAAGCAACTTGCAGAACCACTTCACCCAAAGCCACGGATCCAACCTGAAGGACCACGCTACTGACCACTGCTCCACAGGCACCCTGCCCAGTGCAAACTAGAACTGACAATACTGTGAGTGTACGTTAAATAGTCGTCTGACCAAGAATGACATGTTTTCACAAGTCCAACGTGTAATTTCTGTTGAAAATGTGTCATTTTAATAAGCCTTAAAGGGATAGTTCACCCAATAAAAAAACATTTTTTTTTCCTATTGATTAGTCACCCCATGGAGACTTGAATTAATGGATATTTTTTAGTTCTTGTCGCATTCCTGAGCCAATAATTTGATGACCGGCAGTGGTGGAAAAAGTACTCACATTTCTTACTTAAGTAAAAGTATCAATACTGCAATGTAGACATACTCTGTTACAAGTAAAAGTCCGGAATTCAAAATTTACTTGGGTAAAAGTACAAAAGTATTGGTGTCAAAATGTACTTAAAGTACCAAAAGTAAAAGTACTAAAATGTTTG
Organism: Gymnoscopelus microlampas; assembly: GCF_963454915.1. NCBI lineage: Eukaryota > Metazoa > Chordata > Actinopteri > Myctophiformes > Myctophidae > Gymnoscopelus > Gymnoscopelus microlampas. The sequence continues at coordinate 3,699,669 of NC_139945.1, read as the reverse complement.
AAAATAGCCGATCTACAAGCTCGGCTATTTTCAAATAGCCTAGGTATAAAATAGGGCTGAAGTGGTTAATGTATTTTTCATAATATTATAATGTATATCTGCAAAGTAACCAGTAGCTAAAGTGTTAAAATAATTGTAGTGGAGTAAACATACAATATTGGTGGAGTAGAAGTAAAAGTATAGACAATTGGAAATATTCCAGTAAAGTAAAAGCACCTCAAAATTGTACTTAAGTACAGTACTTGAGTAAATGTACTTTGTTACTTTACACCACTGCCTCCCAGTCCGCTGGGCATCAAATTATTGGCTTAGGAATGCGACAAAAACTAAAAAAATATCCATGAATTCAAGTGTCCATGGGGTGACTAATCCATAGAAACAAAGTCATTTTGGGGGTGAACTATCCCTTTAAAGAGGATGGACAAGTTTGGCCCGAGTGTCATTTTAACCCACGCAGCACCGTAGCTGCCGAAATAAGCCACTTTCTTGCCAATATTGTTAGCAATTGCTGCATAGTAGTCAACTGTAGTGATATTAACGTCTCATAAAAGACCTGTAATGATCCATACCACACACACACACAGAGAAATCCTCCTTTTATGGGTCCGTGTTTACACTCCCAGAGTTGAATTGAACACAGTGAGTGCAGGCTGAGCTATAGCTTTGTTTTAAAGGAGTAATTCACCCCTAAAGTGACCCTTTCCCCTCACACCTTGAAGCCTTGAATTCAATTTGAATTTCAAACAGAAAGAAATATTTGGCGAATAAAACCGAAATAGGGGTCCAAGAGTAACATCAGTAAAGCGGTATGGCTAAAATCTGTCTATAACCTTGTCGCTGAGATTAGTTTTGGAGTTCATAAATTCAAAATATTATCTTTGAGGGCATACCACTATAGGCTGGTAATCCAGCTTGACAGTGTGCCGCGGGTTCGACTCCCGTAGCGATGACCTTTGCTGTGTGTCACCCCCCCCCCCCCCCCCCCCCCCATCTCTCTCCCCATTTCCTGTCAGCCTACTGTCCTACCTATAAAGCCATAAAAAGCTCAAAAACATATCTTTAAAAAAAAAAAGTATATATATTATTCTCTTAAAAAAACAAAAAATAATCCATGAATTCAGGGCTTCATAGGGTAACTGATAAGGAGTAAAAAAGTTATTTTTTTAGGGTGAAATACTCCTTTAAAGCCTCTGGTACAACACAGCAGTATGGTAATACATGCGATGCAATCAAACCAAACCCACACAGTATGATAATGTAATACAGTGGTTCGCAACCTGTGGGTCGGGTATTGATTCTTTTGGGGGGGGGGGGGGGGGGGGTCCCCGGGGGGGGGGGGGGGGGGGGTCCCCGGTTCAAATATGATTATTTTGAGGGGTCCCCAGTTCGAATATGATTATTTTGGGGGGTCCCCGGTTCAAATATGATTATTTTGAGCGGTCCCCAGTTCCAGATTATTTTGGGGGGTCCCCAGTTCAAAAACCTGATTGTTTTGGGGGGTCCCCAGTTCAAAAACATGATTGTTTTGGGGGGGTCACGGCCTGAAAAGGTTGAGAACCACTGTTGTAATACAACAAAACAAAACCAAAGCAAACACCCTACACAGTATAGTGATATAACACAATAGATAAACAACAGCACACGACACACACAATCAGGAGTACACATAGTGTAAGTACAGTATGAACTGGTAAAGTAGCAAAATGTCTCTGGAAACGACGTTCACAGTTTGGTTTGAGTTTCTGTTCTTTCAATCGCTCCACACTTTGGAGACAGGGGTCATCACTATGCTGTCTTGTGGCGGACATTTTGGTCAAAATTATTGTTTTGCCACGGACATACAAAATGAGTGGACGACAATATTACCAGACAGTGGCGGCCTTTCCTATGTTTCACCCGTTTCAATTGAAACGGGCCCCCAACCTCATATTTTTTAAACATATTTTTTGACTCGCATCCCAGTCCGGGGCCCGCCTCTGGCTGGCCGACGTCCAAGAATTTCATGCAAGAAGATGATGTAGATCTGATTTGAATCAGGGCTCAGCTCAAGTGAATCATGTGAGTGAGTTGTTTTAGCTGTCTGTCCATGGTGGAAGTGCAGTATAGCCTAATTAATTTAGTTCGAAAATGCATCATTATGGATTGTGGAAGCAAACCAACATCAGTCCACAATTTTTTTTTGTCGGGTGGTGCATATTGGGCCCCCATATGAGCTCTTGAAACGGGCCCCCAGATCATTAAGGCCACCCCTGTTACCAGAAACACACAAAGAACTAGCCCTGAATGACCATATAGCAGGTCTGTAACTCTGAGAGTGTACAAATGGAACCAAACGGACCCTTACGGGTCCGTTTGGTTCCATTTGTACACTCTCAGAGCTATGGTGGTCCTTGCAAAAAAAAAACATTTGAGAACCACTGAACTGTATGTCATAGTAAATCAGAAGAAAAACTTGGAGACTTGACATTCAGTAATTGTGTCTTATGATCAAAATAAGAACATTATTATGGTGTGTAAATGAAGAATTTGCCACGGACAAGACCAGGTCTTTGCCACTGACACGTTTGTCCGTGTACGGACATATTGATGACCCCTGTTTGGAGATAATAGCTTGTTTGTTTTTTAATTCTCCCACCAGCAGCAAATGTCTTTGATTTCCTGGTGTTTTGTGGTGAATCATGTCAGCAGCCATGTTGTGTCTCTACTGACTGTTAAATCTATCTATCTACGCATCTTATCTATGGTTTAGCCGCTTCTCATGCAGCCGTATTTATGTGTCCAAGCTGTAAGCTACGAGTGGTGGGAAAAGTACTAAACATTTTTACTTAAGTAAAAGTATCCAATACCGCAATGTAACTCTGTTTCGGAATGTTCTGGATTTCGAAATGTACTTGAGTAAAATTACGAAAGTATTGGTATCAAATAGAAAAAGTAGAGAGTACTCATTATGCAGAATGTCCCATTTCAAGTTTTCAAATGTATAAAATCTTTTGAAAATAGCAGATCTACAAGCTCACAATGCGTCGCATTGTGAGCTTGTAGATCGGCTATTTTCAAATGGCCAAAATGTACATAGGGCTGAAGTGGTTACCTACTGTATGTTTTGTAATAATAATCAAAATCTACAAAGTAACTAGTAGCCTAACTAATGTTTTCAAATAATTGTAGTGGAGTGAAAGTACAATATTTTCCTTTGAGATGTAGTTCAGTAGAAGTAAAAGTACTGGAAATTGGAAATACTCCTCAACACCTCAAAATTGTACTTAAGTACTTGAGTAAATGTACTTAGTTACTTTACACCCACTGGCTGTAAGCTACGAGTAGAGCTCCGGCTCCGTTCAAAGTGCTTGGTTAGTAGACATGCTGCCATAGACCATATTCACACGTCGGCCATATTGCCATTAAGTCAATTAAATGCCACCCCAGTTGCCACCCCAGTTGCCACAGCAACGCAATGTTAAATTCCAAAATGGCCGCCGTGTGAATATGCACTATGAGGGGAACACTGCCATTACAATGTAGTCGCTGTCACGTGGAAACCTTGAATATCCAAAAAACTGTTACTTTTCAGGACATGTTTAGTCACAAGCTCTTGTAGATTTCAGTGGGTTAAATGTTTATAAAACCCATGCAGACACACGTAGCCTAGTCTGGGAGACTTCGCCTCAGAGCCTGGACAGCAGGGGCGCGGCCACTGCATTCTGATTCAAATCAACAGCCAATGAAGAAAAGGGGGCGGGATCCACATGCAGTGGGTGTTGCATCTAAATAGGAGCGACGGGAAGCAATTTCTCCTTGAGAAATTGCGGCCGCCATTGTTGCGTACTGCTGTTTGCCTCTCGTCTGACTGTTTAGACGAGTTGCACAGCTCTCAGACCGGTAAGAGGCGTGTCCGCTCAGATTCTGAGCGTTACGTTCACATCCCGTCCACAAATACCAGGGCTCTGGGCCAGAAGTTTCCTCGCCCCTCCCGTTTGTATGCGAGAGCTGGCGAAAACTTCTGGGAACTCAGTTTACACGTAGCCTAACCACTTTGGCTTTCAAAATGGTTCATAATTAGCAAGTTGCCAGATCCATAAGCTCACGAATGTCACCTGTTGTGAGTTTGTGGATTAGCAATGTTTTGCTACTTTTGCAACTAATGTGTTGGCATTTGTTAAAGGGAAATAAAAAACCCATTACAAGTTGAAGATTAAAGGTTTCTGCCTGACGGCAACGATTGGTACCATAAGCTTATTGTTAGCCAAAGTTGCGCCTTATACAATCTATGAAACGCTTTTTCACCGTCGACATCTAGTCTCACCGTAGAGGGGAGAAGGTCTTTTAGATCTGATCTCAGTGCAGATGTGTGTGTGTGTGTGTGTGTGTGTGTGTGTGTGTGTGTGTGTGTGTGTGTGTGTGTGTGTGTGTGTGTGTGTGTGTGTGTGTGTGATCCAGTGTTGGGCAGTAACAAGGTCAAAGTAACGCGTTACTGTGTAATACCATTACCTTTTCCAGTAGCGAGTAATATAACACATTACTTTTAACGTTTTTGAGTAATAATATTTTGCCGTTACCATTTCACCACTAGTGTAACTAGTTACCGTTGGCAGTGAGTAACAAGCAAAGTAATATTACTTTTGAAAAGAGTAACGAGTAATATATTACTTTTTTCCCTTTTTTTTTCTCGTGCCCAACACTGGTGTGACCTGACTCACAGAAGTTGCACGTCCTCAAAGCATTTCAATGAATAATAGCCTAATAATACCTCCTGCGTATAGTTGTGCGTCTTTCTGTCTATGTTGGCTGGAAATTAATTTAAATTAAAGGAGAATTCCTTAGAATTTGTCTCACCTTTTACATGATATTATGATATCCTAGGATGAGTGGTACGGTAGAAAAAAATCACAACTCCATCCCGAGTCCATCTCAGCTAAAAACCCGAGCCTGTGGGACTTGCGCTAGATCGTGTATTTCAACCTATTGAGGCCTGAGGTTCAGATTCTGCAAAATGTCTTCTAAATCGGTTTTCTGAAAAACTCTTTATCAGTGGTTCTCAAACCTTTTCATGTCAAGGACCCCTAAAATGATTCGAATTTGGCCACGGACCCCCATCTCAAAATATTTAGTCCAGCTGACCCCCCAGAAGCAAAGATTTGAGTTAATGTTTGCTTTAAAAGAATATATATTTTCAAAGATTTGCACTCATTTTCACGATTTTTCAAAGAATAGCAGATCTACAAGCTCGTAGCGGGGCACCGAGTGCCGCGCTACGAGCTTGTAGATCTGCACAGCTTGTAGATCTTCACAGTGTTTATGTCGGAAGCGCCTCTCCGGAAGTCTCGCAAAAGACGAGATTTCACACTACGGAGGCCCATTCGGGACAAAAACATCGTGGAGGATTTTCTGACCATAACTACGTTAGATTTAAAAAGCTATTGAAATACGCAATCTAGCACAAGCCATAGGCTCAGGTTTTTAGCCGCGGTCGACTCGGGATGGAGTTATGATCTTTTTTTGTATGTACAGTACCACTCGTCTTAGGATATCATAACATAGAAAGGTAAGTAAAACGTTGCGCGGAATTCTCCTTTAAGTGTGGACGGTTTGGAGTTTTCACATGAGCCAGTATGTGCAGAAGTTGCTGTAATTTAGGGGAGTGTAAATATCTTTACACAGTGCTCTAATAGTCCAGGCAATCTAGCCCATTTTAGACCCAAAAGTCAGACTAATTGTAAGAGAATTTTTTTCAACAGATATCATTTCTATGAGGTGTCCAGAACAACATACTAAAAGTCCTAAGAAATCCTAGATGCGGAAATATGTTTAATTCTCATCAATTCAAGATGTGCGCTAATACCTCGAGAAAACTAAACACCCTAATGGGCTTTTTTTTTTTCTTTTTTCCTATCACAATGAAACTTTCCACAATGAATCTTAACATGAAAACTAAACTTTTTTGTTTTACAAGTTTCTCTGAAACTTAATTTGAATATGCAAATTAGCTTCATATATATTGAATATGCCCAAATTTGCATATCACAAAAAATACTTTTCCCCAAAATGTATTATATTTACATTGTTGTTTGTTAATGATATCAAACACACTGATCAGACTTTCATGAACCATTTCATCGAAAAATTGTGACTTCATAGAATAACATCAAAAACACCATTCATATGTACAGTATGACAAATGCATAAATCCGTCAAATCTTCCTCCAACCATCCTACTGCTAACGGTTGATGGCAATGCTGCTTTTGGACTGGCCTCTAACCTGAAACCTACCCGGCTTGGTTGTACCTGCCGGGGGTATAACCTCCACCGGTATAGTCCTCAGGGTCAAGGAGGCACACAAGCCTCCCCACCACGACAAGGTAGCAACAACAGGGGAGGTTCTTTTTGTGTTTTTTTCTTATTGTTTTCTTTTTTTGTGTTTTTTGTTTATTTTATTGTTCAAACGTGATCCTCAACTCCTTTTGTATGATTCTAGTCATCAGAAAAATCAGGCAACTGGGAATTTGTACAGCTAGTACCACGACATTCTCCGCATATGGCAGTGCAAGGGAGTCCATGTTTTTTGCATGTGCATCTCTTCGTGCTGCAGTCTTTCTTGCAGCTACAGCAGACCACATTAAGTAATTCTGGTGGCCCTGCAGGCTGATCAGTCATTATTGGTATGAATCTACCACCTATAACATGCCATCCCCAGTCTTCTGGACTCATGCTTTCACTTGTTCCTTTCCATTCATGGATCTGGTAGAACACACGGAGACTGTGGAACTTCACAGCTGATGATGTTGGTGGAAGAGTTTGAGGTTCCACTGGAGATGTGCTCTTCAATGCTTTCTCACAGAATCGCCTGTGTCTCAGCATATCCAGCGATTCATCTTTGTCACCCCCATACAGGGAGACTAGAGCCTTTTCACCTGCTGCAACGATGATTCCTTTTCCGACCTTTACCTCTGACAGTCAGTGCCAATCCCTTTCCCAAGCCAAATAGACGAGAAATTCAATCACAGCCTAAAATAGCATGGATGAAGAGGAGATTATCACACACGTTTGGACCAAGTAGTTATTTTGTCTGCTTTATGCACCATATCCTTCTTGCTTTTGTTCCTTTCTTTGGTTCTGGTGCCAGAAACAGTTCCTGTGCATTTGGATCAGCCTGATGTAACAAGAGTAGGCCTACTAATACATCTGTATCATATCCTACTAGGACTGTGTCTTTGGTTCTGGCTGAGGCAATGGTGGTTTGGACAATGAGCACATCAGCATCATTCTTTGCATGGTCTGTGATGCACCCAGCCCTATCTAGTTTATTACTTAGATAAACCAAGAAGTGTTGTTTATTTTCCTTATTGTTAAGGAACTGGTCCTTTTTGGATTGGATGATCATGTCACCAGAAAAGTGTACAGTCACGCCGGTTCGTCGCAGTTGGGTGGCATCTTTTATCGTTGGTTTGTCTTTGTAGCCATCAAAGACTATGACAGTAGTCATACCATATTTCTGTATGACATATCTGACATACATTTCACACACACTGTCATAAGTCGACCCTTTTGGCCATGGTAGACGATGTAGTAAAGCACCCCCATCAAGGACATGCTGGACATCACCACTGGGTTGTCTTTGCTGCTGATCAATGGACTTCCAGAGGACATCGGCAAGGATTGCCTTGTTTGCCTGGAGGGGTAGGTTTGACGATTCAAACAAAGCAGTTGGATGACTGCAAAGTTCATACTTGAACAGTGATGGCAAATCTTCTCAACGGTCTCTCACTGCTACGAGACGCTGGAATAACAGCTGTGGATCCACAACTACTGTCTCTCCTCTGATCTTGACAGTTGATCTAGATGCAAGAGTCACTGCTTGGTCAGCTTTCCTGAAGGTGAATTCTTCCACTGATTTCCCTATCATAGATTCCAAAATCTTGCACCCTATCTCCCTTGACTTCTCAACATTCACTCCCTGCTCGGCTGTCATGCCATTAGCAATGTTGTGCAGGGAATGGTTCTCAGTGAAAGGATCTCTCTCTTTCAGATAGCTGAGAAGGGCAAGCGTGTCACCGACATCTCTTGTCTGCCTGGCCTTGGACAGGTCTTTATGTTGGTCGCTTGTCTCATATGAGACACCTGTGAATGACTGCATAGCATTGTTGATGTTTGCACACGATGGTATTGAAAGGACCCACACTAAGCGTTGTATCTCTGTGAATCCTTTTCCTCTCGTTAGGCCACCATGTGTTTTTACATTTCTCATGAGCACTTGCTCAATAATGATATCAGTGGACAGTCCAGCCCAATACCTGTTGCTTCGCCTCACTACGTGGAATCCCTCCTCAAATTTCTTGTGGACAACTGGGTGTGTTTCAGGTAGGGCTGTCATCATTTGCAGGTACACATAGGCTGACTTTGCATATAGTCGGTGTCCAGTAGCTGCAAAGTATGGTAACATATCGTGAACACATTGAAGATGTAATCTCCAGTTGCCTGTCCTCTCAGCTCTGATGAAGTTTCGCAGAATATCAATCATATTCATTTATTGTATACCGGTGGGGGTTATACCCCCGGCAGGTACAACCAAGCCGGGCAGGTTTCAGGTTAGAGGCCAGTCCAAAAGCAGCATTGCCATCAACCGTTAGCAGTAGGATGGTTGGAGGAAGATTTGACGGATTTATGCATTTGTCATACATATGAATGGTGTTTTTGATGTTATTCTATGAAGTCACAATATTTCGATGAAATGGTTCATGAAAGTCTGATCAGTGTTTTTGATATCATTAACAAACAACAATGTAAATATAATACATTTTGGGGAAAAGTACTTTTCGTGATATGCATATTTGGGCATATTCAATATATATGAAGCTAATTTGCATATTCAAATTAAGTTTCAGAGAAACTTGTAATACAAAAAATGTTAGTTTTCATGTTAAGATTCATTGTGGAAAGTTTCATTGTGATAGGACAAAAGAAAAAAAAAAGCCCATTAGGGTGTTTAGTTTTCTCGAGGTATTAGCACACATCTTGAATTGATGAGAATTAAACATATTTCCGCATCTAGGATTTCTTAGGACTTTTAGTATGTTGTTCTGGACACCTCATAGAAATGATATCTGTTGAAAAAAAATCTCTTACAATTAGTCTGTCTGGAAATGCTACTTTGCCTGGACTATAAGTAAACGGCATTGTAAACTGAACGCTTTCTAATGTGCCATTAGCTACATGCTACATGTAGCTACTGGACATCAATAGCATTTTACATGAACTCAACGTTTGTGACCTCATTCACCATGCTTTACATGGCTTAAACTCATACAGTACTACGGTCAGCATCTTTTTTTTATTTATCTTTTATTTTGTGACCAAATAAGGCAACTTGTTAGATCTGTGGGAGAATGTCTGTGTACTATTAGCTATATAGAGAAGCATTCCCATTGGCTGAGCAAAGCTGTCATGTGATCTTAAAAAACACAGGAAGTCCAAGTGTCAGGGAAGAAGTACTGTTTGGTTTCCAGTAATTTTCCGTCCCTTTTAGGGTCTGTGTTCACCAAGGCGTTTTTTATTGTTTGTTTGTTTTGTTTGTTTCTCGCCCTGAGCACGGCGAGTGTTTTGAATTCTTTTCAATGGGGCTGAGTGTCTATTCTGCGCTACGTGTTCACGTCTGGCCATTTTATCTGGTCACCCAGAGTTGAAATATTTTCGATTCCAGTCGTTAGGACAAAAGCGCCTTGTTTAAAAAATAAAAACACTTTGGTGGACACAGGGACCTTAGAAAACGTTCATCTATTATAACCGAACCGGAGTCAGATTTCATAGACCAGTACACATGTTCTGTTATTGTAGATCTGTGATGACGTAAAAGATGGGAGGCGTGAAGGTGTTTTAATTTGAATCCTATAGCGTCCCTATTCTGGGGCCAACATTAAAGCAAATCTACAAGTTTGTAGATTGGCTATTTTCGGCAGAGACATTTAGGGGCCATATTTTTGCCGGTGCCTTACACTATATCCCTGAACTTCTTTGCCATGTTTTACTATTTAAAAAAACATTTTATAGTAGTTCAACTAGACGATCTAGATCGACACGTTGTGAGCTTGTAGATCGGCTATTTGAATTATTTGAAAAAAATATGTTTTAAATAGTAAAAAATGGCAAAAAAGTTTAGGGATAATGGGTAAGGCACCGGCGAAAATATGGCCCTTAGTGTAAAGCGTAAAATAAATAAAAACAGCAGGGGGCCTAGTACAAAGCCCTGGGGCGCTCCGGTCAACTATAGGGTGTTTTAAGTGTTTAAATGAAACCCTGAACAGAAGGAAGAATTTAGATGTATCGTTTAGCTTGTCGTAGGTAAATGCCTATAAACACCCTGCAGCCTTCTCTCTGTTAATATGCCCTTAATTTATTAAATTATAACTTCTTTTGCATTGATGTCATGTACAAAATGTAACTGCAGAGTATACGTTAATTAAAAAAAGAAAAAGATTAAAGGAACTATATATATATATATATATATTAATTTAATGAAAGAAAACAAAAGCCTACACATGTATATGTATATTTGGTTATGTACTGTGCCATTGAGAATTTATTCTGAAATAAAATGTTGTATTTTGTGTCACTTCTTTTGAACTGTTGTGCAATGATTTATAATGTCATGCAAAATGGTAAATGGTGCATTCATATAGCGCTTTTATCGAAAGCTCTTTACATAGATACAACCATGCAAGTTGATGGAAGGCACCAACCTGCTCATCGGGAGCAATTAGGGGGTCAGCGTCTTGCTCACTTCGACACTAATTCTGGGGGAGCCCGGGATAAAACTGGGAACCTCACGATTGCCAGCCGGCCGCTCTACTGGTCACTCTACCCCTGAGCCACTGCCACCCCAGTACTCAACTCCACTTACTTGAGTCAAAGTATAGATACTCCTGGTGAAATATTACTCAACTAAGTGTAAATTAGTTGCACAGTCAAATTGGTACTTGAGTTAAAGCTTTACCACTGTGCCACCTGAGCCTGGAGTACTTGCTTTTAAAAACACTTAAGTATTCAGATGTACACATTACAAAGTGCGTGTTCTGTTTTAATGGCAAAATGGTCGCCCTTTGTGACGAGGTGAGATTTTGGAACCGTCAACCGGGTCCTGCTGGATGATCTTAGGCAGTGGGCCTGGCTTAGAGGGAGTTAAAAGATCACAGATATATGCAGGAGCCAGACTCTTTAGGGCTTTAAAAACCAGCAGTAAAATCTTACAATCAATTCTTAAACTCTCACGTAAGCAGTGGAGGGAAAAGTAGGCCTGCTGAAATTAAAATGGTTGAGAATCACTGCTAGAGCCGTAAAATGGGGGGTCTTTATATGGCATATCTTTTCAAATGGGGGTCCGCGGGCTAATAAGTGTCAATTTGGAGGTCCTTGACATGAAAAATGTTTGTGAACCACGTGCGTATGTGCATGCGTTTGTGTACAACCGAAACGGAAAAAAAATTTCACAAAAAAATCAGTACCAATCAGCTTTAAATTGCCTGAAACGTGCTCCTAACAGGTTTTGGGGGGAACAATTTTTTTTCTGTTTTCGTCACTCGTCACTTTTCGTCACTACCGAAACGGGAAAAAAAATTCAAAAAAAAATCACTACCAATCAGCTTTAAATTGCCTGAAACGTGCTCCTAACAAGTTTTTGGGGGAACAATTTTTTTTCTGTTTTCGTCACTCGTCACTAGTCGTCACTACCGAAACGGGAAAAAAAAATCACTACCAATCAGCTTTAAATTGCCTGAAACGTGCTCCTAACAGGTTTTTGGGGGAACATTTTTTTTTCTGTTTTCGTCACTCGTCACTTTTCGTCACTACCGAAACGGAAAAAAAAATTAACAAAAAAATCACTACCAATCAGCTTTAAATTGCCTGAAACGTGCTCCTAACAGGTTTTTGGGGGAACATTTTTTTTTCTGTTTTCGTCACTCGTCACTTTTCGTCACTACCGAAACGGGGAAAAAAATTCACAAAAAAATCACTACCAATCAGCTTTAAATTGCCTGAAACGTGCTCCCAACAGGTTTTTGGGGGAACAATTCTTTTTCTGTTTTCGTCACTCGTCACTAGTCGTCACTACCGAAACGGAAACGAAAAATCACAAAAAAATCAGTACCAATCAGCTTTAAATTGCCTGAAACGTGCTCCTAACAGGTTTTTGGGGGAACAATTTTTTTTCTGTTTTCGTCACTCGTCACTTTTCGTCACTACCGAAACGGGGAAAAAAATTCACACAAAAAATCACAAAAACTGCCACCCCAGTACTCAACTCCACTTACTTGAGTCAAAGTATAGATACTCCTGGTGAAATATTACTCAACTAAGTGTAAATTAGTTGCACAGTCAAATTGATACTTGAGTTAAAGCTTTACCACTGTGCCACCTGAGCCTGGAGTACTTGCTTTTAAAAACACTTAAGTATTCAGATGTACACATTACAAAGTGCGTGTTCTGTTTTAATGGCAAAATGGTCGCCCTTTGTGACGAGGTGAGATTTTGGAACCGTCAACCGGGTCCTGCTGGATGATCTTAGGCAGTGGGCCTGGCTTAGAGGGAGTTAAAAGATCACAGATATATGCAGGAGCCAGACTCTTTAGGGCTTTAAAAACCAGCAGTAAAATCTTACAATCAATTCTTAAACTCTCACGTAAGCAGTGGAGGGAAAAGTAGGCCTGCTGAAATTAAAATGGTTGAGAATCACTGCTAGAGCCGTAAAATGGGGGGTCTTTATATGGCATATCTTTTCAAATGGGGGTCCGCGGGCTAATAAGTGTCAATTTGGAGGTCCTTGACATGAAAAATGTTTGTGAACCACGTGCGTATGTGCATGCGTTTGTGTACAACCGAAACGGAAAAAAAAATTCACAAAAAAATCAGTACCAATCAGCTTTAAATTGCCTGAAACGTGCTCCTAACAGGTTTTGGGGGGAACAATTTTTTTTCTGTTTTCGTCACTCGTCACTTTTCGTCACTACCGAAACGGGAAAAAAAATTCAAAAAAAAATCACTACCAATCAGCTTTAAATTGCCTGAAACGTGCTCCTAACAAGTTTTTGGGGGAACAATTTTTTTTCTGTTTTCGTCACTCGTCACTAGTCGTCACTACCGAAACGGAAAAAAAAAATCACTACCAATCAGCTTTAAATTGCCTGAAACGTGCTCCTAACAGGTTTTTGGGGGAACATTTTTTTTTCTGTTTTCGTCACTCGTCACTTTTCGTCACTACCGAAACGGAAAAAAAAATTAACAAAAAAATCACTACCAATCAGCTTTAAATTGCCTGAAACGTGCTCCTAACAGGTTTTTGGGGGAACATTTTTTTTTCTGTTTTCGTCACTCGTCACTTTTCGTCACTACCGAAACGGGGAAAAAAATTCACAAAAAAATCACTACCAATCAGCTTTAAATTGCCTGAAACGTGCTCCCAACAGGTTTTTGGGGGAACAATTCTTTTTCTGTTTTCGTCACTCGTCACTAGTCGTCACTACCGAAACGGAAACGAAAAATCACAAAAAAATCAGTACCAATCAGCTTTAAATTGCCTGAAACGTGCTCCTAACAGGTTTTTGGGGGAACAATTTTTTTTCTGTTTTCGTCACTCGTCACTTTTCGTCACTACCGAAACGGGGAAAAAAATTCACACAAAAAATCACAAAAACTGCCACCCCAGTACTCAACTCCACTTACTTGAGTCAAAGTATAGATACTCCTGGTGAAATATTACTCAACTAAGTGTAAATTAGTTGCACAGTCAAATTGATACTTGAGTTAAAGCTTTACCACTGTGCCACCTGAGCCTGGAGTACTTGCTTTTAAAAACACTTAAGTATTCAGATGTACACATTACAAAGTGCGTGTTCTGTTTTAATGGCAAAATGGTCGCCCTTTGTGACGAGGTGAGATTTTGGAACCGTCAACCGGGTCCTGCTGGATGATCTTAGGCAGTGGGCCTGGCTTAGAGGGAGTTAAAAGATCACAGATATATGCAGGAGCCAGACTCTTTAGGGCTTTAAAAACCAGCAGTAAAATCTTACAATCAATTCTTAAACTCTCACGTAAGCAGTGGAGGGAAAAGTAGGCCTGCTGAAATTAAAATGGTTGAGAATCACTGCTAGAGCCGTAAAATGGGGGGTCTTTATATGGCATATCTTTTCAAATGGGGGTCCGCGGGCTAATAAGTGTCAATTTGGAGGTCCTTGACATGAAAAATGTTTGTGAACCACGTGCGTATGTGCATGCGTTTGTGTACAACCGAAACGGAAAAAAAAATTCACAAAAAAATCAGTACCAATCAGCTTTAAATTGCCTGAAACGTGCTCCTAAAAGGTTTTTGGGGGATTTTTTTTTTTTCTGTTTTCGTCACTCGTCACTTTTCGTCACTACCGAAACGGAAAAGAAAAATCACAAAAAAATCACTACCAATCAGCTTTAAATTGCCTGAAACGTGCTCCTAACAGGTTTTTGGGGGAACAATTTTTTTTCTGTTTTCGTCACTCGTCACTTTTCGTCACTACCGAAACGGGAAAAAAAAATCACAAAAAAATCACTACCAATCAGCTTTAAATTGCCTGAAACGTGCTCCTAACAGGTTTTTGGGGGAACATTTTTTTTTCTGTTTTCGTCACTCGTCACTTTTCGTCACTACCGAAACGGAAAAAAAAAATCACAAAAAAATCACTACCAATCAGCTTTAAATTGCCTGAAACGTGCTCCTAACAGGTTTTTGGGGGAACAATTTTGTTTCTGTTTTCGTCACTCGTCACTTTTCGTCACTACCGAAACGGAAAAAAAAATTCACAAAAAAAATCACAAAAACTGCCACCCCAGTACTCAACTCCACTTACTTGAGTCAAAGTATAGATACTCCTGGTGAAATATTACTCAACTAAGTGTAAATTAGTTGCACAGTCAAATTGATACTTGAGTTAAAGCTTTACCACTGTGCCACCTGAGCCTGGAGTACTTGCTTTTAAAAACACTTAAGTATTCAGATGTACACATTACAAAGTGTGTGTTCTGTTTTAATGGCAAAATGGTCGCCCTTTGTGACGAGGTGAGATTTTGGAACCGTCAACCGGGTCCTGCTGGATGATCTTAGGCAGTGGGCCTGGCTTAGAGGGAGTTAAAAGATCACAGATATATGCAGGAGCCAGACTCTTTAGGGCTTTAAAAACCAGCAGTAAAATCTTACAATCAATTCTTAAACTCTCACGTAAGCAGTGGAGGGAAAAGTAGGCCTGCTGAAATTAAAATGGTTGAGAATCACTGCTAGAGCCGTAAAATGGGGGGTCTTTATATGGCATATCTTTTCAAATGGGGGTCCGCGGGCTAATAAGTGTCAATTTGGAGGTCCTTGACATGAAAAATGTTTGTGAACCACGTGCGTATGTGCATGCGTTTGTGTACAACCGAAACGGAAAAAAAAAAATCACAAAACAATCAGTACCAATCAGCTTTAAATTGCCTGAAACGTGCTCCTAACAGGTTTTTGGGGGAATTTTTTTTTTTCTGTTTTCGTCACTCGTCACTTTTCGTCACTACCGAAACGGAAAAAAAAAATCACAAAAAAATCACTACCAATCAGCTTTAAATTGCCTGAAACGTGCTCCTAACAGGTTTTTGGGGGAACAATTTTTTTTCTGTTTTCGTCACTCGTCACTTTTCGTCACTACCGAAACGGAAAAAAAAATTCACAAAAAAATCACTACCAATCAGCTTTAAATTGCCTGAAACGTGCTCCTAACAGTTTTTTGGGGGAACAATTTTTTTTCTGTTTTCGTCACTCGTCACTTTTCGTCACTACCGAAACGGAAAAAAAAAATCACAAAAAAAATCACAAAAACTGCCACCCCAGTACTCAACTCCACTTACTTGAGTCAAAGTATAGATACTCCTGGTGAAATATTACTCAACTAAGTGTAAATTAGTTGCACAGTCAAATTGATACTTGAGTTAAAGCTTTACCACTGTGCCACCTGAGCCTGGAGTACTTGCTTTTAAAAACACTTAAGTATTCAGATGTACACATTACAAAGTGCGTGTTCTGTTTTAATGGCAAAATGGTCGCCCTTTGTGACGAGGTGAGATTTTGGAACCGTCAACCGGGTCCTGCTGGATGATCTTAGGCAGTGGGCCTGGCTTAGAGGGAGTTAAAAGATCACAGATATATGCAGGAGCCAGACTCTTTAGGGCTTTAAAAAACAGCAGTAAAATCTTACAATCAATTCTTAAACTCTCACGTAAGCAGTGGAGGGAAAAGTAGGCCTGCTGAAATTAAAATGGTTGAGAATCACTGCTAGAGCCGTAAAATGGGGGGTCTTCAATCAGCTTTAAATTGCCTGAAACGTGCTCCTAACAGGTTTTTGGGGGAACAATTTTTTTTCTGTTTTCGTCACTCGTCACTTTTCGTCACTACCGAAACGGAAAAAAAAAATCAGAAAAAAATCACTACCAATCAGCTTTAAATTGCCTGAAACGTGCTCCTAACAGGTTTTTGGGGGAACAATTTTTTTTCTGTTTTCGTCACTCGTCACTTTTCGTCACTACCGAAACGAAAAAAAAAAATCACAAAACAATCACTACCAATCAGCTTTAAATTGCCTGAAACGTGCTCCTAACAGGTTTTTGGGGGAACAATTTTTTTTCTGTTTTCGTCACTCGTCACTTTTCGTCACTACCGAAACGGAAAAAAAAAATCAGAAAAAAATCACTACCGATCAGCTTTAAATTGCCTGAAACGTGCTCCTAACAGGTTTTTGGGGGAACAATTTTTTTATCTGTTTTCATCACTTGTCACTTTTCGTCACTACCGAAACGGAAAAAAAAAATCACAAAAAAATCACTACCAATCAGCTTTAAATTGCCTGAAACGTGCTCCTAACAGGTTTTTGGGGGAACATTTTTTTTTCTGTTTTCGTCACTCGTCACTTTTCGTCACTACCGAAACGGAAAAAAAAAATCACTACCAATCAGCTTTAAATTGCCTGAAACGTGCTCCTAACTGTTTTTTGGGGGAACATTTTTTTTTCTGTTTTCGTCACTCGTCACTTTTCGTCACTACCGAAACGGAAAAAAAAAATCACAAAAAAAATCACAAAAACTGCCACCCCAGTACTCAACTCCACTTACTTGAGTCAAAGTATAGATACTCCTGGTGAAATATTACTCAACTAAGTGTAAATTAGTTGCACAGTCAAATTGATACTTGAGTTAAAGCTTTACCACTGTGCCACCTGAGCCTGGAGTACTTGCTTTTAAAAACACTTAAGTATTCAGATGTACACATTACAAAGTGCGTGTTCTGTTTTAATGGCAAAATGGTCGCCCTTTGTGACGAGGTGAGATTTTGGAACCGTCAACCGGGTCCTGCTGGATGATCTTAGGCAGTGGGCCTGGCTTAGAGGGAGTTAAAAGATCACAGATATATGCAGGAGCCAGACTCTTTAGGGCTTTAAAAACCAGCAGTAAAATCTTACAATCAATTCTTAAACTCTCACGTAAGCAGTGGAGGGAAAAGTAGACCTGCTGAAATTAAAATGGTTGAGAATCACTGCTAGAGCCGTAAAATGGGGGGTCTTTATATGGCATATCTTTTCAAATGGGGGTCCGCGGGCTAATAAGTGTCAATTTGGAGGTCCTTGACATGAAAAATGTTTGTGAACCACGTGCGTATGTGCATGCGTTTGTGTACAACCGAAACGGAAAAAAAAAAATCACAAAAAAATCAGTACCAATCAGCTTTAAATTGCCTGAAACGTGCTCCTAACAGGTTTTTGGGGGAACAATTTTTTTTCTGTTTTCGTCACTCGCCACTTTTCGTCACTACCGAAACGGAAAAAAAATTCACAAAAAAATCACTACCAATCAGCTTTAAATTGCCGGAAACTTGCTCCTAAAAGGTTTTTGGGGGATTTTTTTTTTTTCTGTTTTCGTCACTCGTCACTTTTCGTCACTACCAAAACGAAAAAAAAAATTCACAAAAAAATCACTACCAATCAGCTTTAAATTGCCTGAAACGCGCTCCTAACAGGTTTTTGGGGGAACATTTTTGTTTCTGTTTTCGTCACTCGTCACTTTTCGTCACTACCGAAACGGAAAAAAAAATTCACAAAAAAATCACTACCAATCAGCTTTAAATTGCCTGAAACGTGCTCCTAACAGTTTTTTGGGGGAACAATTTTTTTTCTGTTTTCGTCACTCGTCACTTTTCGTCACTACCGAAACGGAAAAAAAAAATCACAAAAAAATCACTACCAATCAGCTTTAAATTGCCTGAAACGTGCTCCTAACAGTTTTTTGGGGGAACATTTTTTTTTCTGTTTTCGTCACTCGTCACTTTTCGTCACTACCGAAACGGAAAAAAAAATTCACAAAAAAAATCACAAAAACTGCCACCCCAGTACTCAACTCCACTTACTTGAGTCAAAGTATAGATACTCCTGGTGAAATATTACTCAACTAAGTGTAAATTAGTTGCACAGTCAAATTGATACTTGAGTTAAAGACGCACTGAAGTGACATTTTCGGTCATTTTATTTTGAAGGTTCAGCCTGAAACGTCGGCTCAACGACTCTAAACCAATCAGAAGGTCCCATCCCTTCAGGCTATGGGACGTTGGATCTCAATCACTTCAGCCGTGTGCAACACGGCTAGTGTTTGTTTACAAGTGAGAGAGAGACGGCCAGTGAAGCACGTTTGCTACTACCTGGCTTATTTCTAACCTATAATGTTTTCAGATACATATTTTAGTGTGCAGATGAAGTTTAAAATGAGTAATACACTCATCTTCAATGAGATTCAAAACGGAGTATCTCTGTAATTAAAATCAGCTGTGTTTGAAGAACGTGCAGCTATGGGAATCAAACAGGTGCATGTAATCAAGATTAATTTATTTTCAAGAAGGCTGAGTTATGTCATCACGCAGCACGTTTTCGTTTACAGGAAGTAATTAAGATTGGCTTTTTAGGGACTTTAGATGTAAAAATACACAAAAATGTTTTTTTTTCATTTTTTTGGGCATCTGTTGTTAGGTATGCCCATATGATGACCACGGATATGCTCTAAAAGTGTGAAAAACATATTTTTCATTTCACTACACCTTTAAAGCTTTACCACTGTGCCACCTGAGCCTGGAGTACTTGCTTTTAAAAACACTTAAGTATTCAGATGTACACATTACAAAGTGCGTGTTCTGTTTTAATGGCAAAATGGTCGCCCTTTGTGACGAGGTGAGATTTTGGAACCGTCAACCGGGTCCTGCTGGATGATCTTAGGCAGTGGGCCTGGCTTAGAGGGAGTTAAAAGATCACAGATATATGCAGGAGCCAGACTCTTTAGGGCTTTAAAAACCAGCAGTAAAATCTTACAATCAATTCTTAAACTCTCACGTAAGCAGTGGAGGGAAAAGTAGGCCTGCTGAAATTAAAATGGTTGAGAATCACTGCTAGAGCCGTAAAATGGGGGGTCTTTATATGGCATATCTTTTCAAATGGGGGTCCGCGGGCTAATAAGTGTCAATTTGGAGGTCCTTGACATGAAAAATGTTTGTGAACCACGTGCGTATGTGCATGCGTTTGTGTACAACCGAAACGGAAAAAAAAATTCACAAAAAAATCACTACCAATCAGCTTTAAAATGCCTGAAACGTGCTCCAAAAGGTTTTTGGGGAACAATTATTTTTCTGTTTTCGTCACTCGTCACTAGTCGTCACTGCCGAAGCGGAAACGAAAAATCACAAAAAAATCAGTACCAATCAGCTTTAAATTGCCTGAAACTTGCTCCTAAAATGTTTTTGGGGGAAATTTTTTTTTTCTGTTTTCGTCACTCGTCACTTTTCGTCACTACCGAAACGGAAAAAAAAATTCACAAAAAAATCACTACCAATCAGCTTTAAATTGCCTGAAACGCGCTCCTAACAGGTTTTTGGGGGAACATTTTTTTTTCTGTTTTCGTCACTCGTCACTTTTCGTCACTACCGAAACGGGGAAAAAAAATCACAAAACAATCACTACCAATCAGCTTTAAATTGCCTGAAACGTGCTCCCAACAGGTTTTTGGGGGAAATTTTTTTTTTCTGTTTTCGTCACTCGCCACTTTTCGTCACTACCGAAACGGGAAAAAAAAATCAGAAAAAAATCACTACCAATCAGCTTTAAATTGCCTGAAACGTGCTCCTAACAGGTTTTTGGGGGAACAATTTTTTTTCTGTTTTCGTCACTCGTCACCTTTCGTCACTACCGAAACGGAAAGAAAAATTCACAAAAAAATCACTACCAATCAGCTTTAAATTGCCTGAAACGTGCTCCTAACAGTTTTTTGGGGGAACAATTGTTTTTCTGTTTTCGTCACTTGTCACTTTTCGTCACTACCGAAACGGAAAAAAAAATTCACAAAAAAAATCACAAAAACTGCCACCCCAGTACTCAACTCCACTTACTTGAGTCAAAGTATAGATACTCCTGGTGAAATATTACTCAACTAAGTGTAAATTAGTTGCACAGTCAAATTGATACTTGAGTTAAAGCTTTACCACTGTGCCACCTGAGCCTGGAGTACTTGCTTTTAAAAACACTTAAGTATTCAGATGTACACATTACAAAGTGCGTGTTCTGTTTTAATGGCAAAATGGTCGCCCTTTGTGACGAGGTGAGATTTTGGAACCGTCAACCGGGTCCTGCTGGATGATCTTAGGCAGTGGGCCTGGCTTAGAGGGAGTTAAAAGATCACAGATATATGCAGGAGCCAGACTCTTTAGGGCTTTAAAAACCAGCAGTAAAATCTTACAATCAATTCTTAAACTCTCACGTAAGCAGTGGAGGGAAAAGTAGGCCTGCTGAAATTAAAATGGTTGAGAATCACTGCTAGAGCCGTAAAATGGGGGGTCTTTATATGGCATATCTTTTCAAATGGGGGTCCGCGGGCTAATAAGTGTCAATTTGGAGGTCCTTGACATGAAAAATGTTTGTGAACCACGTGCGTATGTGCATGCGTTTGTGTACAACCGAAACGGAAAAAAAAATTCACAAAAAAATCAGTACCAATCAGCTTTAAATTGCCTGAAACGTGCTCCTAAAAGGTTTTTGGGGGATTTTTTTTTTTTCTGTTTTCGTCACTCGTCACTTTTCGTCACTACCGAAACGGAAAAAAAAATTCACAAAAAAATCACTACCAATCAGCTTTAAATTGCCTGAAACGTGCTCCTAACAGGTTTTTGGGGGAACATTTTTGTTTCTGTTTTCGTCACTCGTCACTTTTCGTCACTACCGAAACGGAAAAAAAAATTCACAAAAAAATCACTACCAATCAGCTTTAAATTGCCTGAAACGTGCTCCTAACAGTTTTTTGGGGGAACATTTTTTTTTCTGTTTTCGTCACTCGTCACTTTTCGTCACTACCGAAACGGAAAAAAAAATTCACAAAAAAAATCACAAAAACTGCCACCCCAGTACTCAACTCCACTTACTTGAGTCAAAGTATAGATACTCCTGGTGAAATATTACTCAACTAAGTGTAAATTAGTTGCACAGTCAAATTGATACTTGAGTTAAAGACGCACTGAAGTGACATTTTCGGTCATTTTATTTTGAAGGTTCAGCCTGAAACGTCGGCTCAACGACTCTAAACCAATCAGAAGGTCCCATCCCTTCAGGCTATGGGACGTTGGATCTCAATCACTTCAGCCGTGTGCAACACGGCTAGTGTTTGTTTACAAGTGAGAGAGAGACGGCCAGTGAAGCACGTTTGCTACTACCTGGCTTATTTCTAACCTATAATGTTTTCAGATACATATTTTAGTGTGCAGATGAAGTTTAAAATGAGTAATACACTCATCTTCAATGAGATTCAAAACGGAGTATCTCTGTAATTAAAATCAGCTGTGTTTGAAGAACGTGCAGCTATGGGAATCAAACAGGTGCATGTAATCAAGATTAATTTATTTTCAAGAAGGCTGAGTTATGTCATCACGCAGCACGTTTTCGTTTACAGGAAGTAATTAAGATTGGCTTTTTAGGGACTTTAGATGTAAAAATACACAAAAATGTTTTTTTTTCATTTTTTTGGGCATCTGTTGTTAGGTATGCCCATATGATGACCACGGATATGCTCTAAAAGTGTGAAAAACATATTTTTCATTTCACTACACCTTTAAAGCTTTACCACTGTGCCACCTGAGCCTGGAGTACTTGCTTTTAAAAACACTTAAGTATTCAGATGTACACATTACAAAGTGCGTGTTCTGTTTTAATGGCAAAATGGTCGCCCTTTGTGACGAGGTGAGATTTTGGAACCGTCAACCGGGTCCTGCTGGATGATCTTAGGCAGTGGGCCTGGCTTAGAGGGAGTTAAAAGATCACAGATATATGCAGGAGCCAGACTCTTTAGGGCTTTAAAAACCAGCAGTAAAATATTACAATCAATTCTTAAACTCTCACGTAAGCAGTGGAGGGAAAAGTAGGCCTGCTGAAATTAAAATGGTTGAGAATCACTGCTAGAGCCGTAAAATGGGGGGTCTTTATATGGCATATCTTTTCAAATGGGGGTCCGCGGGCTAATAAGTGTCAATTTGGAGGTCCTTGACATGAAAAATGTTTGTGAACCACGTGCGTATGTGCATGCGTTTGTGTACAACCGAAACGGAAAAAAAAAATCACAAAAAAATCACTACCAATCAGCTTTAAAATGCCTGAAACGTGCTCCAAAAGGTTTTTGGGGAACAATTATTTTTCTGTTTTCGTCACTCGTCACTAGTCGTCACTGCCGAAGCGGAAACGAAAAATCACAAAAAAATCAGTACCAATCAGCTTTAAATTGCCTGAAACTTGCTCCTAAAATGTTTTTGGGGGAATTTTTTTTTTTCTGTTTTCGTCACTCGTCACTTTTCGTCACTACCGAAACGGAAAAAAAAATTCACAAAAAAATCACTACCAATCAGCTTTAAATTGCCTGAAACGCGCTCCTAACAGGTTTTTGGGGGAACATTTTTTTTTCTGTTTTCGTCACTCGTCACTTTTCGTCACTACCGAAACGGGGAAAAAAAATCACAAAACAATCACTACCAATCAGCTTTAAATTGCCTGAAACGTGCTCCCAACAGGTTTTTGGGGGAAATTTTTTTTTTCTGTTTTCGTCACTCGCCACTTTTCGTCACTACCGAAACGGGAAAAAAAAATCAGAAAAAAATCACTACCAATCAGCTTTAAATTGCCTGAAACGTGCTCCTAACAGGTTTTTGGGGGAACAATTTTTTTTCTGTTTTCGTCACTCGTCACCTTTCGTCACTACCGAAACGGAAAGAAAAATTCACAAAAAAATCACTACCAATCAGCTTTAAATTGCCTGAAACGTGCTCCTAACAGTTTTTTGGGGGAACAATTTTTTTTCTGTTTTCGTCACTCGTCACTTTTCGTCACTACCGAAACGGAAAAAAAAATTCACAAAAAAAATCACAAAAACTGCCACCCCAGTACTCAACTCCACTTACTTGAGTCAAAGTATAGATACTCCTGGTGAAATATTACTCAACTAAGTGTAAATTAGTTGCACAGTCAAATTGATACTTGAGTTAAAGCTTTACCACTGTGCCACCTGAGCCTGGAGTACTTGCTTTTAAAAACACTTAAGTATTCAGATGTACACATTACAAAGTGCGTGTTCTGTTTTAATGGCAAAATGGTCGCCCTTTGTGACGAGGTGAGATTTTGGAACCGTCAACCGGGTCCTGCTGGATGATCTTAGGCAGTGGGCCTGGCTTAGAGGGAGTTAAAAGATCACAGATATATGCAGGAGCCAGACTCTTTAGGGCTTTAAAAACCAGCAGTAAAATCTTACAATCAATTCTTAAACTCTCACGTAAGCAGTGGAGGGAAAAGTAGGCCTGCTGAAATTAAAATGGTTGAGAATCACTGCTAGAGCCGTAAAATGGGGGGTCTTTATATGGCATATCTTTTCAAATGGGGGTCCGCGGGCTAATAAGTGTCAATTTGGAGGTCCTTGACATGAAAAATGTTTGTGAACCACGTGCGTATGTGCATGCGTTTGTGTACAACCGAAACGGAAAAAAAAATTCACAAAAAAATCAGTACCAATCAGCTTTAAATTGCCTGAAACGTGCTCCTAAAAGGTTTTTGGGGGATTTTTTTTTTTTCTGTTTTCGTCACTCGTCACTTTTCGTCACTACCGAAACGGAAAAAAAAATTCACAAAAAAATCACTACCAATCAGCTTTAAATTGCCTGAAACGTGCTCCTAACAGGTTTTTGGGGGAACATTTTTGTTTCTGTTTTCGTCACTCGTCACTTTTCGTCACTACCGAAACGGAAAAAAAAATTCACAAAAAAATCACTACCAATCAGCTTTAAATTGCCTGAAACGTGCTCCTAACAGTTTTTTGGGGGAACATTTTTTTTTCTGTTTTCGTCACTCGTCACTTTTCGTCACTACCGAAACGGAAAAAAAAATTCACAAAAAAAATCACAAAAACTGCCACCCCAGTACTCAACTCCACTTACTTGAGTCAAAGTATAGATACTCCTGGTGAAATATTACTCAACTAAGTGTAAATTAGTTGCACAGTCAAATTGATACTTGAGTTAAAGACGCACTGAAGTGACATTTTCGGTCATTTTATTTTGAAGGTTCAGCCTGAAACGTCGGCTCAACGACTCTAAACCAATCAGAAGGTCCCATCCCTTCAGGCTATGGGACGTTGGATCTCAATCACTTCAGCCGTGTGCAACACGGCTAGTGTTTGTTTACAAGTGAGAGAGAGACGGCCAGTGAAGCACGTTTGCTACTACCTGGCTTATTTCTAACCTATAATGTTTTCAGATACATATTTTAGTGTGCAGATGAAGTTTAAAATGAGTAATACACTCATCTTCAATGAGATTCAAAACGGAGTATCTCTGTAATTAAAATCAGCTGTGTTTGAAGAACGTGCAGCTATGGGAATCAAACAGGTGCATGTAATCAAGATTAATTTATTTTCAAGAAGGCTGAGTTATGTCATCACGCAGCACGTTTTCGTTTACAGGAAGTAATTAAGATTGGCTTTTTAGGGACTTTAGATGTAAAAATACACAAAAATGTTTTTTTTTCATTTTTTTGGGCATCTGTTGTTAGGTATGCCCATATGATGACCACGGATATGCTCTAAAAGTGTGAAAAACATATTTTTCATTTCACTACACCTTTAAAGCTTTACCACTGTGCCACCTGAGCCTGGAGTACTTGCTTTTAAAAACACTTAAGTATTCAGATGTACACATTACAAAGTGCGTGTTCTGTTTTAATGGCAAAATGGTCGCCCTTTGTGACGAGGTGAGATTTTGGAACCGTCAACCGGGTCCTGCTGGATGATCTTAGGCAGTGGGCCTGGCTTAGAGGGAGTTAAAAGATCACAGATATATGCAGGAGCCAGACTCTTTAGGGCTTTAAAAACCAGCAGTAAAATCTTACAATCAATTCTTAAACTCTCACGTAAGCAGTGGAGGGAAAAGTAGGCCTGCTGAAATTAAAATGGTTGAGAATCACTGCTAGAGCCGTAAAATGGGGGGTCTTTATATGGCATATCTTTTCAAATGGGGGTCCGCGGGCTAATAAGTGTCAATTTGGAGGTCCTTGACATGAAAAATGTTTGTGAACCACGTGCGTATGTGCATGCGTTTGTGTACAACCGAAACGGAAAAAAAAATTCACAAAAAAATCAGTACCAATCAGCTTTAAATTGCCTGAAACGTGCTCCTAACAGTTTTTTGGGGGAACAATTTTTTTTCTGTTTTCGTCACTCGTCACTTTTCGTCACTACCGAAACGGGAAAGAAAATTCACAAAAAAATCACTACCAATCAGCTTTAAAATGCCTGAAACGTGCTCCAAAAGGTTTTTGGGGGAACAATTATTTTTCTGTTTTCGTCACTCGTCACTAGTCGTCACTGCCGAAGCGGAAACGAAAAATCACAAAAAAATCAGTACCAATCAGCTTTAAATTGCCTGAAACTTGCTCCTAAAAGGTTTTTGGGGGAATTTTTTTTTTTCTGTTTTCGTCACTCGTCACTTTTCGTCACTACCGAAACGGAAAAAAAAATTCACAAAAAAATCACTACCAATCAGCTTTAAATTGCCTGAAACGCGCTCCTAACAGGTTTTTGGGGGAACATTTTTTTTTCTGTTTTCGTCACTCGTCACTTTTCGTCACTACCGAAACGGGGAAAAAAAATCACAAAACAATCACTACCAATCAGCTTTAAATTGCCTGAAACGTGCTCCCAACAGGTTTTTGGGGGAAATTTTTTTTTTCTGTTTTCGTCACTCGCCACTTTTCGTCACTACCGAAACGGGAAAAAAAAATCAGAAAAAAATCACTACCAATCAGCTTTAAATTGCCTGAAACGTGCTCCTAACAGGTTTTTGGGGGAACAATTTTTTTTCTGTTTTCGTCACTCGTCACCTTTCGTCACTACCGAAACGGAAAGAAAAATTCACAAACAAATCACTACCAATCAGCTTTAAATTGCCTGAAACGTGCTCCTAACAGTTTTTTGGGGGAACAATTTTTTTTCTGTTTTCGTCACTCGTCACTTTTCGTCACTACCGAAACGGAAAAAAAAATTCACAAAAAAAATCACAAAAACTGCCACCCCAGTACTCAACTCCACTTACTTGAGTCAAAGTATAGATACTCCTGGTGAAATATTACTCAACTAAGTGTAAATTAGTTGCACAGTCAAATTGATACTTGAGTTAAAGCTTTACCACTGTGCCACCTGAGCCTGGAGTACTTGCTTTTAAAAACACTTAAGTATTCAGATGTACACATTACAAAGTGCGTGTTCTGTTTTAATGGCAAAATGGTCGCCCTTTGTGACGAGGTGAGATTTTGGAACCGTCAACCGGGTCCTGCTGGATGATCTTAGGCAGTGGGCCTGGCTTAGAGGCAGTTAAAAGATCACAGATATATGCAGGAGCCAGACTCTTTAGGGCTTTAAAAACCAGCAGTAAAATCTTACAATCAATTCTTAAACTCTCACGTAAGCAGTGGAGGGAAAAGTAGGCCTGCTGAAATTAAAATGGTTGAGAATCACTGCTAGAGCCGTAAAATGGGGGGTCTTTATATGGCATATCTTTTCAAATGGGGGTCCGCGGGCTAATAAGTGTCAATTTGGAGGTCCTTGACATGAAAAATGTTTGTGAACCACGTGCGTATGTGCATGCGTTTGTGTACAACCGAAACGGAAAAAAAAAATCACAAAAAAATCAGTACCAATCAGCTTTAAATTGCCTGAAACGTGCTCCTAAAAGGTTTTTGGGGGATTTTTTTTTTTTCTGTTTTCGTCACTCGTCACTTTTCGTCACTACCAAAACGAAAAAAAAAATTCACAAAAAAATCACTACCAATCAGCTTTAAATTGCCTGAAACGCGCTCCTAACAGGTTTTTGGGGGAATTTTTTTTTTTCTGTTTTCGTCACTCGTCACTTTTCGTCACTACCGAAACGGAAAAAAAAATTCACAAAAAAATCACTACCAATCAGCTTTAAATTGCCTGAAACGTGCTCCTAACAGTTTTTTGGGGGAACAATTTTTTTTCTGTTTTCGTCACTCGTCACTTTTCGTCACTACCGAAACGGAAAAAAAAATTTAAAAAAAAAATCACAAAAACTGCCACCCCAGTACTCAACTCCACTTACTTGAGTCAAAGTATAGATACTCCTGGTGAAATATTACTCAACTAAGTGTAAATTAGTTGCACAGTCAAATTGATACTTGAGTTAAAGACGCACTGAAGTGACATTTTCGGTCATTTTATTTTGAAGGTTCAGCCTGAAACGTCGGCTCAACGACTCTAAACCAATCAGAAGGTCCCATCCCTTCAGGCTATGGGACGTTGGATCTCAATCACTTCAGCCGTGTGCAACACGGCTAGTGTTTGTTTACAAGTGAGAGAGAGACGGCCAGTGAAGCACGTTTGCTACTACCTGGCTTATTTCTAACCTATAATGTTTTCAGATACATATTTTAGTGTGCAGATGAAGTTTAAAATGAGTAATACACTCATCTTCAATGAGATTCAAAACGGAGTATCTCTGTAATTAAAATCAGCTGTGTTTGAAGAACGTGCAGCTATGGGAATCAAACAGGTGCATGTAATCAAGATTAATTTATTTTCAAGAAGGCTGAGTTATGTCATCACGCAGCACGTTTTCGTTTACAGGAAGTAATTAAGATTGGCTTTTTAGGGACTTTAGATGTAAAAATACACAAAAATGTTTTTTTTCCATTTTTTTGGGCATCTGTTGTTAGGTATGCCCATATGATGACCACGGATATGCTCTAAAAGTGTGAAAAACATATTTTTCATTTCACTACACCTTTAAAGCTTTACCACTGTGCCACCTGAGCCTGGAGTACTTGCTTTTAAAAACACTTAAGTATTCAGATGTACACATTACAAAGTGCGTGTTCTGTTTTAATGGCAAAATGGTCGCCCTTTGTGACGAGGTGAGATTTTGGAACCGTCAACCGGGTCCTGCTGGATGATCTTAGGCAGTGGGCCTGGCTTAGAGGGAGTTAAAAGATCACAGATATATGCAGGAGCCAGACTCTTTAGGGCTTTAAAAACCAGCAGTAAAATCTTACAATCAATTCTTAAACTCTCACGTAAGCAGTGGAGGGAAAAGTAGGCCTGCTGAAATTAAAATGGTTGAGAATCACTGCTAGAGCCGTAAAATGGGGGGTCTTTATATGGCATATCTTTTCAAATGGGGGTCCGCGGGCTAATAAGTGTCAATTTGGAGGTCCTTGACATGAAAAATGTTTGTGAACCACGTGCGTATGTGCATGCGTTTGTGTACAACCGAAACGGAAAAAAAAATTCACAAAAAAATCAGTACCAATCAGCTTTAAATTGCCTGAAACGTGCTCCTAACAGTTTTTTGGGGGAACAATTTTTTTTCTGTTTTCGTCACTCGTCACTTTTCGTCACTACCGAAACGGGAAAGAAAATTCACAAAAAAATCACTACCAATCAGCTTTAAAATGCCTGAAACGTGCTCCAAAAGGTTTTTGGGGGAACAATTATTTTTCTGTTTTCGTCACTCGTCACTAGTCGTCACTGCCGAAGCGGAAACGAAAAATCACAAAAAAATCAGTACCAATCAGCTTTAAATTGCCTGAAACTTGCTCCTAAAATGTTTTTGGGGGAATTTTTTTTTTTCTGTTTTCGTCACTCGTCACTTTTCGCCACTACCGAAACGGAAAAAAAAAAATCACAAAAAAATCACTACCAATCAGCTTTAAATTGCCTGAAACGCGCTCCTAACAGGTTTTTGGGGGAACATTTTTTTTTCTGTTTTCGTCACTCGTCACTTTTCGTCACTACCGAAACGGGGAAAAAAAATCACAAAACAATCACTACCAATCAGCTTTAAATTGCCTGAAACGTGCTCCCAACAGGTTTTTGGGGGAAAATTTTTTTTTCTGTTTTCGTCACTCGCCACTTTTCGTCACTACCGAAACGGAAAAAAAAAATCAGAAAAAAATCACTACCAATCAGCTTTAAATTGCCTGAAACGTGCTCCTAACAGGTTTTTGGGGGAACATTTTTTTTTCTGTTTTCGTCACTCGTCACCTTTCGTCACTACCGAAACGGAAAGAAAAATTCACAAAAAAATCACTACCAATCAGCTTTAAATTGCCTGAAACGTGCTCCTAACAGTTTTTTGGGGGAACAATTTTTTTTCTGTTTTCGTCACTCGTCACTTTTCGTCACTACCGAAACGGAAAAAAAAATTCACAAAAAAAATCACAAAAACTGCCACCCCAGTACTCAACTCCACTTACTTGAGTCAAAGTATAGATACTCCTGGTGAAATATTACTCAACTAAGTGTAAATTAGTTGCACAGTCAAATTGATACTTGAGTTAAAGCTTTACCACTGTGCCACCTGAGCCTGGAGTACTTGCTTTTAAAAACACTTAAGTATTCAGATGTACACATTACAAAGTGCGTGTTCTGTTTTAATGGCAAAATGGTCGCCCTTTGTGACGAGGTGAGATTTTGGAACCGTCAACCGGGTCCTGCTGGATGATCTTAGGCAGTGGGCCTGGCTTAGAGGGAGTTAAAAGATCACAGATATATGCAGGAGCCAGACTCTTTAGGGCTTTAAAAACCAGCAGTAAAATCTTACAATCAATTCTTAAACTCTCACGTAAGCAGTGGAGGGAAAAGTAGGCCTGCTGAAATTAAAATGGTTGAGAATCACTGCTAGAGCCGTAAAATGGGGGGTCTTTATATGGCATATCTTTTCAAATGGGGGTCCGCGGGCTAATAAGTGTCAATTTGGAGGTCCTTGACATGAAAAATGTTTGTGAACCACGTGCGTATGTGCATGCGTTTGTGTACAACCGAAACGGAAAAAAAAATTCACAGAAAAATCAGTACCAATCAGCTTTAAATTGCCTGAAACGTGCTCCTAAAAGGTTTTTGGGGGATTTTTTTTTTTTCTGTTTTCGTCACTCGTCACTTTTCGTCACTACCGAAACGGAAAAAAAAAATCACAAAAAAATCACTACCAATCAGCTTTAAATTGCCTGAAACGTGCTCCTAACAGGTTTTTGGGGGAACAATTTTTTTTCTGTTTTCGTCACCCGTCACTTTTCGTCACTACCGAAACGGGAAAAAAGATTCCCAAAAAAATCACTACCAATCAGCTTTAAATTGCCTGAAACGTGCTCCTAACAGGTTTTTGGGGGAACAATTTTTTTTCTGTTTTCGTCACTCGTCACTTTTCGTCACTACCGAAACGGAAAAAAAAAATCACAAAAAAATCACTACCAATCAGCTTTAAATTGCCTGAAACGTGCTCCTAACAGGTTTTTGGGGGAACAATTTTGTTTCTGTTTTCGTCACTCGTCACTTTTCGTCACTACCGAAACGGAAAAAAAAATTCACAAAAAAAATCACAAAAACTGCCACCCCAGTACTCAACTCCACTTACTTGAGTCAAAGTATAGATACTCCTGGTGAAATATTACTCAACTAAGTGTAAATTAGTTGCACAGTCAAATTGATACTTGAGTTAAAGCTTTACCACTGTGCCACCTGAGCCTGGAGTACTTGCTTTTAAAAACACTTAAGTATTCAGATGTACACATTACAAAGTGTGTGTTCTGTTGTAATGGCAAAATGGTCGCCCTTTGTGACGAGGTGAGATTTTGGAACCGTCAACCGGGTCCTGCTGGATGATCTTAGGCAGTGGGCCTGGCTTAGAGGGAGTTAAAAGATCACAGATATATGCAGGAGCCAGACTCTTTAGGGCTTTAAAAACCAGCAGTAAAATCTTACAATCAATTCTTAAACTCTCACGTAAGCAGTGAAGGGAAAAGTAGGCCTGCTGAAATTAAAATGGTTGAGAATCACTGCTAGAGCCGTAAAATGGGGGGTCTTTATATGGCATATCTTTTCAAATGGGGGTCCGCGGGCTAATAAGTGTCAATTTGGAGGTCCTTGACATGAAAAATGTTTGTGAACCACGTGCGTATGTGCATGCGTTTGTGTACAACCGAAACGGAAAAAAAAAAATCACAAAACAATCAGTACCAATCAGCTTTAAATTGCCTGAAACGTGCTCCTAACAGGTTTTTGGGGGAATTTTTTTTTTTCTGTTTTCGTCACTCGTCACTTTTCGTCACTACCGAAACGGAAAAAAAAAATCACAAAAAAATCACTACCAATCAGCTTTAAATTGCCTGAAACGTGCTCCTAACAGGTTTTTGGGGGAACAATTTTTTTTCTGTTTTCGTCACTCGTCACTTTTCGTCACTACCGAAACGGGAAAAAAAAATCAGAAAAAAATCACTACCAATCAGCTTTAAATTGCCTGAAACGTGCTCCTAACAGGTTTTTGGGGGAACAATTTTTTTTCTGTTTTCGTCACTCGTCACTTTTCGTCACTACCGAAACGAAAAAAAAAAATCACAAAACAATCACTACCAATCAGCTTTAAATTGCCTGAAACGTGCTCCTAACAGGTTTTTGGGGGAACAATTTTTTTTTCTGTTTTCGTCACTTGTCACTTTTCGTCACTACCGAAACGGAAAAAAAAATTCACAAAACAATCAGTACCAATCAGCTTTAAATTGCCTGAAACGTGCTCCTAACAGGTTTTTGGGGGAACATTTTTTTTTCTGTTTTCGTCACTCGTCACTTTTCGTCACTACCGAAACGGAAAAAAAAAATCACAAAAAAATCACTACCAATCAGCTTTAAATTGCCTGAAACGTGCTCCTAACAGTTTTTTGGGGGAACATTTTTTTTTCTGTTTTCGTCACTCGTCACTTTTCGTCACTACCGAAACGGAAAAAAAAATTCACAAAAAAAATCACAAAAACTGCCACCCCAGTACTCAACTCCACTTACTTGAGTCAAAGTATAGATACTCCTGGTGAAATATTACTCAACTAAGTGTAAATTAGTTGCACAGTCAAATTGATACTTGAGTTAAAGCTTTACCACTGTGCCACCTGAGCCTGGAGTACTTGCTTTTAAAAACACTTAAGTATTCAGATGTACACATTACAAAGTGCGTGTTCTGTTTTAATGGCAAAATGGTCGCCCTTTGTGACGAGGTGAGATTTTGGAACCGTCAACCGGGTCCTGCTGGATGATCTTAGGCAGTGGGCCTGGCTTAGAGGGAGTTAAAAGATCACAGATATATGCAGGAGCCAGACTCTTTAGGGCTTTAAAAAACAGTAAAATCTTACAATCAATTCTTAAACTCTCACGTAAGCAGTGGAGGGAAAAGTAGGCCTGCTGAAATTAAAATGGTTGAGAATCACTGCTAGAGCCGTAAAATGGGGGGTCTTTATATGGCATATCTTTTCAAATGGGGGTCCGCGGGCTAATAAGTGTCAATTTGGAGGTCCTTGACATGAAAAATGTTTGTGAACCACGTGCGTATGTGCATGCGTTTGTGTACAACCGAAACGGGAAAAAAAAATCACAAAAAAATCAGTACCAATCAGCTTTAAATTGCCTGAAACGTGCTCCTAACAGGTTTTTGGGGGAACAATTTTTTTTCTGTTTTCGTCACTCGCCACTTTTCGTCACTACCGAAACGGAAAAAAAATTCACAAAAAAATCACTACCAATCAGCTTTAAATTGCCGGAAACTTGCTCCTAAAAGGTTTTTGGGGGAATTTTTTTTTTTCTGTTTTCGTCACTCGTCACTTTTCGTCACTACCGAAACGAAAAAAAAAAATCACAAAACAATCACTACCAATCAGCTTTAAATTGCCTGAAACGCGCTCCTAACAGGTTTTTGGGGGAACATTTTTTTTTCTGTTTTCGTCACTCGTCACTTTTCGTCACTACCGAAACGGAAAAAAAAAATCAAAAAAAAAATCACAAAAACTGCCACCCCAGTACTCAACTCCACTTACTTGAGTCAAAGTATAGATACTCCTGGTGAAATATTACTCAACTAAGTGTAAATTAGTTGCACAGTCAAATTGATACTTGAGTTAAAGACGCACTGAAGTGACATTTTCGGTCATTTTATTTTGAAGGTTCAGCCTGAAACGTCGGCTCAACGACTCTAAACCAATCAGAAGGTCCCATCCCTTCAGGCTATGGGACGTTGGATCTCAATCACTTCAGCCGTGTGCAACACGGCTAGTGTTTGTTTACAAGTGAGAGAGAGACGGCCAGTGAAGCACGTTTGCTACTACCTGGCTTATTTCTAACCTATAATGTTTTCAGATACATATTTTAGTGTGCAGATGAAGTTTAAAATGAGTAATACACTCATCTTCAATGAGATTCAAAACGGAGTATCTCTGTAATTAAAATCAGCTGTGTTTGAAGAACGTGCAGCTATGGGAATCAAACAGGTGCATGTAATCAAGATTAATTTATTTTCAAGAAGGCTGAGTTATGTCATCACGCAGCACGTTTTCGTTTACAGGAAGTAATTAAGATTGGCTTTTTAGGGACTTTAGATGTAAAAATACACAAAAATGTTTTTTTTTTTAATTTTTTTGGGCATCTGTTGTTAGGTATGCCCATATGATGACCACGGATATGCTCTAAAAGTGTGAAAAACATATTTTTCATTTCACTACACCTTTAAAGCTTTACCACTGTGCCACCTGAGCCTGGAGTACTTGCTTTTAAAAACACTTAAGTATTCAGATGTACACATTACAAAGTGCGTGTTCTGTTTTAATGGCAAAATGGTCGCCCTTTGTGACGAGGTGAGATTTTGGAACCGTCAACCGGGTCCTGCTGGATGATCTTAGGCAGTGGGCCTGGCTTAGAGGGAGTTAAAAGATCACAGATATATGCAGGAGCCAGACTCTTTAGGGCTTTAAAAACCAGCAGTAAAATCTTACAATCAATTCTTAAACTCTCACGTAAGCAGTGGAGGGAAAAGTAGGCCTGCTGAAATTAAAATGGTTGAGAATCACTGCTAGAGCCGTAAAATGGGGGGTCTTTATATGGCATATCTTTTCAAATGGGGGTCCGCGGGCTAATAAGTGTCAATTTGGAGGTCCTTGACATGAAAAATGTTTGTGAACCACGTGCGTATGTGCATGCGTTTGTGTACAACCGAAACGGAAAAAAAAATTCACAAAAAAATCAGTACCAATCAGCTTTAAATTGCCTGAAACGTGCTCCTAACAGTTTTTTGGGGGAACAATTTTTTTTCTGTTTTCGTCACTCGTCACTTTTCGTCACTACCGAAACGGGAAAGAAAATTCACAAAAAAATCACTACCAATCAGCTTTAAAATGCCTGAAACGTGCTCCAAAAGGTTTTTGGGGGAACAATTATTTTTCTGTTTTCGTCACTCGTCACTAGTCGTCACTGCCGAAGCGGAAACGAAAAATCACAAAAAAATCAGTACCAATCAGCTTTAAATTGCCTGAAACTTGCTCCTAAAAGGTTTTTGGGGGAATTTTTTTTTTTCTGTTTTCGTCACTCGTCACTTTTCGTCACTACCGAAACGGAAAAAAAAATTCACAAAAAAATCACTACCAATCAGCTTTAAATTGCCTGAAACGCGCTCCTAACAGGTTTTTGGGGGAACATTTTTTTTTCTGTTTTCGTCACTCGTCACTTTTCGTCACTACCGAAACGGGGAAAAAAAATCACAAAACAATCACTACCAATCAGCTTTAAATTGCCTGAAACGTGCTCCCAACAGGTTTTTGGGGGAAATTTTTTTTTTCTGTTTTCGTCACTCGCCACTTTTCGTCACTACCGAAACGGAAAAAAAAAATCAGAAAAAAATCACTACCAATCAGCTTTAAATTGCCTGAAACGTGCTCCTAACAGGTTTTTGGGGGAACAATTTTTTTTCTGTTTTCGTCACTCGTCACCTTTCGTCACTACCGAAACGGAAAGAAAAATTCACAAAAAAATCACTACCAATCAGCTTTAAATTGCCTGAAACGTGCTCCTAACAGTTTTTTGGGGGAACAATTTTTTTTCTGTTTTCGTCACTCGTCACTTTTCGTCACTACCGAAACGAAAAAAAAAATTCACAAAAAAAATCACAAAAACTGCCACCCCAGTACTCAACTCCACTTACTTGAGTCAAAGTATAGATACTCCTGGTGAAATATTACTCAACTAAGTGTAAATTAGTTGCACAGTCAAATTGATACTTGAGTTAAAGCTTTACCACTGTGCCACCTGAGCCTGGAGTACTTGCTTTTAAAAACACTTAAGTATTCAGATGTACACATTACAAAGTGCGTGTTCTGTTTTAATGGCAAAATGGTCGCCCTTTGTGACGAGGTGAGATTTTGGAACCGTCAACCGGGTCCTGCTGGATGATCTTAGGCAGTGGGCCTGGCTTAGAGGGAGTTAAAAGATCACAGATATATGCAGGAGCCAGACTCTTTAGGGCTTTAAAAACCAGCAGTAAAATCTTACAATCAATTCTTAAACTCTCACGTAAGCAGTGGAGGGAAAAGTAGGCCTGCTGAAATTAAAATGGTTGAGAATCACTGCTAGAGCCGTAAAATGGGGGGTCTTTATATGGCATATCTTTTCAAATGGGGGTCCGCGGGCTAATAAGTGTCAATTTGGAGGTCCTTGACATGAAAAATGTTTGTGAACCACGTGCGTATGTGCATGCGTTTGTGTACAACCGAAACGGAAAAAAAAATTCACAAAAAAATCAGTACCAATCAGCTTTAAATTGCCTGAAACGTGCTCCTAAAAGGTTTTTGGGGGATTTTTTTTTTTTTCTGTTTTCGTCACTCGTCACTTTTCGTCACTACCGAAACGGAAAAAAAAAATCACAAAAAAATCACTACCAATCAGCTTTAAATTGCCTGAAACGTGCTCCTAACAGGTTTTTGGGGGAACATTTTTTTTTCTGTTTTCGTCACTCGTCACTTTTCGTCACTACCGAAACGGGAAAAAAAATTCACAAAAAAATCACTACCAATCAGCTTTAAATTGCCTGAAACGTGCTCCTAACAGTTTTTTGGGGGAACAATTTTTTTTCTGTTTTCGTCACTCGTCACTTTTCGTCACTACCGAAACGGAAAAAAAAAATCACAAAAAAATCACTACCAATCAACTTTAAATTGCCTGAAACGTGCTCCTAACAGGTTTTTGGGGGAACAATTTTGTTTCTGTTTTCGTCACTCGTCACTTTTCGTCACTACCGAAACGGAAAAAAAAATTCACAAAAAAAATCACAAAAACTGCCACCCCAGTACTCAACTCCACTTACTTGAGTCAAAGTATAGATACTCCTGGTGAAATATTACTCAACTAAGTGTAAATTAGTTGCACAGTCAAATTGATACTTGAGTTAAAGCTTTACCACTGTGCCACCTGAGCCTGGAGTACTTGCTTTTAAAAACACTTAAGTATTCAGATGTACACATTACAAAGTGTGTGTTCTGTTTTAATGGCAAAATGGTCGCCCTTTGTGACGAGGTGAGATTTTGGAACCGTCAACCGGGTCCTGCTGGATGATCTTAGGCAGTGGGCCTGGCTTAGAGGGAGTTAAAAGATCACAGATATATGCAGGAGCCAGACTCTTTAGGGCTTTAAAAACCAGCAGTAAAATCTTACAATCAATTCTTAAACTCTCACGTAAGCAGTGAAGGGAAAAGTAGGCCTGCTGAAATTAAAATGGTTGAGAATCACTGCTAGAGCCGTAAAATGGGGGGTCTTTATATGGCATATCTTTTCAAATGGGGGTCCGCGGGCTAATAAGTGTCAATTTGGAGGTCCTTGACATGAAAAATGTTTGTGAACCACGTGCGTATGTGCATGCGTTTGTGTACAACCGAAACGGAAAAAAAAAATCACAAAAAAATCAGTACCAATCAGCTTTAAATTGCCTGAAACGTGCTCCTAACAGGTTTTTGGGGGAATTTTTTTTTTTCTGTTTTCGTCACTCGTCACTTTTCGTCACTACCGAAACGGAAAAAAAAAATCACAAAAAAATCACTACCAATCAGCTTTAAATTGCCTTAAATTGGTTTTTGGGGGAACAATTTTTTTTCTGTTTTCGTCACTCGTCACTAGTCGTCACTACCGAAACGGGAAAAAAAATTCACAAAAAAATCACTACCAATCAGCTTTAAATTGCCTGAAACGTGCTCCTAACAGGTTTTTGGGGGAACAATTTTTTTTCTGTTTTCGTCACTCGTCAATTTTCGTCACTACCGAAACGGAAAAAAAAAATCACAAAAAAATCACTACCAATCAGCTTTAAATTGCCTGAAACGTGCTCCTAACAGGTTTTTGGGGGAACAATTTTTTTTCTGTTTTCGTCACTCGTCACTACCGAAACGGGGAAAAAAATTCACAAAAAAATCACTACCAATCAGCTTTAAATTGCCTGAAACGTGCTCCTAACAGGTTTTTGGGGGAACAATTCTTTTTCTGTTTTCGTCACTCGTCACTAGTCGTCACTACCGAAACGGAAACGAAAAATCACAAAAAAATCACTACCAATCAGCTTTAAATTGCCTGAAACGTGCTCCTAACAGGTTTTTGGGGGAAAATTTTTTTTTCTGTTTTCGTCACTCGTCATTTTCGTCACTACCGAAACGGGAAAAAAAATCACGAAAAAATCACTACCAATCAGCGTTAAATTGCCTGAAACGTGCTCCTAACAGGTTTTTGGGGGAACATTTTTGTTTCTGTTTTCGTCACTCGTCACTTTTCGTCACTACCGAAACGGAAAAAAAAAATCACAAAAAAATCACTACCAATCAGCTTTAAATTGCCTTAAATTGGTTTTTGGGGGAACAATTTTTTTTCTGTTTTCGTCACTCGTCACCAGTCGTCACTACCGAAACGGAAAAAAAAATTCACAAAAAAATCACTACCAATCAGCTTTAAATTGCCTGAAACGTGCTCCTAACAGGTTTTTGGGGGAACATTTTTTTTTCTGTTTTCGTCACTCGTCACTTTTCGTCACTACCGAAACGGGAAAAAAAATTCACAAAAAAATCACTACCAATCAGCTTTAAATTGCCTGAAACGTGCTCCTAACAGGTTTTTGGGGGAACAATTCTTTTTCTGTTTTCGTCACTCGTCACTAGTCGTCACTACCGAAACGGAAACGAAAAAT
Organism: Gymnoscopelus microlampas; assembly: GCF_963454915.1. Classification (NCBI taxonomy): domain Eukaryota; kingdom Metazoa; phylum Chordata; class Actinopteri; order Myctophiformes; family Myctophidae; genus Gymnoscopelus; species Gymnoscopelus microlampas. Next base: position 3,661,042 of record NC_139945.1, on the reverse strand, counting down.
CACAAAAAAATCACTACCAATCAGCTTTAAATTGCCTGAAACGTGCTCCTAAAAGGTTTTTGGGGGAACATTTTTTTTTCTGTTTTCGTCACTCGTCACTTTTCGTCACTACCGAAACGGGAAAAAAAATTCACTACCAATCAGCTTTAAATTGCCTGAAACGTGCTCCTAAAAGGTTTTTGGGGGATTTTTTTTTTTTTCTGTTTTCCACACTCGTCACTACCGAAACGGGAAAAAAATTCACAAAAAAATCACTACCAATCAGCTTTAAATTGCCTGAAACGTGCTCCTAACAGGTTTTTGGGGGAACAATTTTTTTTCTGTTTTCGTCACTCGTCACTAGTCGTCACTACCGAAACGGAAACGAAAAATCACAAAAAAATCACTACCAATCAGCTTTAAATTGCCTGAAACGTGCTCCTAAAAGGTTTTTGGGGGAATTTTTTTTTTCTGTTTTCGTCACGCGTCACTTTTCGTCACTACCGAAACGGAAAAAAAAATTCACAAAAAAATCACTACCAATCAGCTTTAAATTGCCTGAAACGTGCTCCTAACAGGTTTTTGGGGGACTATTTTTTTTTCTGTTTTCGTCACTCGTCACTTTTCGTCACTACCGAAACGGAAAAAAAAATTCACAAAAAAATCAGTACCAATCAGCTTTAAATTGCCTGAAACGTGCTCCTAACAGGTTTTTGGGGGAACAATTTTTTTCTGTTTTTGTCACTCGTCACTAGTCGTCACTACCGAAACGGAAAAAAAAATTCACAAAAAAATCACTACCAATCAGCTTTAAATTGCCTGAAACGTGCTCCTAACAGGTTTTTGGGGGAACAATTTTTTTTCTGTTTTCGTCACTCGTCAATTTTCGTCACTACCGAAACGGAAAAAAAAAATCACAAAAAAATCACTACCAATCAGCTTTAAATTGCCTGAAACGTGCTCCTAACAGGTTTTTGGGGGAACAATTTTTTTTCTGTTTTCGTCACTCGTCACTACCGAAACGGGGAAAAAAAATCACAAAAAAATCACTACCAATCAGCTTTAAATTGCCTGAAACGTGCTCCTAACAGGTTTTTGGGGGAACAATTCTTTTTCTGTTTTCGTCACTCGTCACTAGTCGTCACTACCGAAACGGAAACGAAAAATCACAAAAAAATCACTACCAATCAGCTTTAAATTGCCTGAAACGTGCTCCTAACAGGTTTTTGGGGGAAAATTTTTTTTTCTGTTTTCGTCACTCGTCATTTTCGTCACTACCGAAACGGGAAAAAAAATCACGAAAAAATCACTACCAATCAGCGTTAAATTGCCTGAAACGTGCTCCTAACAGGTTTTTGGGGGAACATTTTTGTTTCTGTTTTCGTCACTCGTCACTTTTCGTCACTACCGAAACGGAAAAAAAAAATCACAAAAAAATCACTACCAATCAGCTTTAAATTGCCTTAAATTGGTTTTTGGGGGAACAATTTTTTTTCTGTTTTCGTCACTCGTCACTAGTCGTCACTACCGAAACGGAAAAAAAAATTCACAAAAAAATCACTACCAATCAGCTTTAAATTGCCTGAAACGTGCTCCTAACAGGTTTTTGGGGGAACATTTTTTTTTCTGTTTTCGTCACTCGTCACTTTTCGTCACTACCGAAACGGGAAAAAAAATTCACAAAAAAATCACTACCAATCAGCTTTAAATTGCCTGAAACGTGCTCCTAACAGGTTTTTGGGGGAACAATTCTTTTTCTGTTTTCGTCACTCGTCACTAGTCGTCACTACCGAAACGGAAACGAAAAATCACAAAAAAATCACTACCAATCAGCTTTAAATTGCCTGAAACGTGCTCCTAAAAGGTTTTTGGGGGAACATTTTTTTTTCTGTTTTCGTCACTCGTCACTTTTCGTCACTACCGAAACGGGAAAAAAAATTCACTACCAATCAGCTTTAAATTGCCTGAAACGTGCTCCTAAAAGGTTTTTGGGGGATTTTTTTTTTTTTCTGTTTTCCACACTCGTCACTACCGAAACGGGAAAAAAATTCACAAAAAAATCACTACCAATCAGCTTTAAATTGCCTGAAACGTGCTCCTAACAGGTTTTTGGGGGAACAATTTTTTTTCTGTTTTCGTCACTCGTCACTAGTCGTCACTACCGAAACGGAAACGAAAAATCACAAAAAAATCACTACCAATCAGCTTTAAATTGCCTGAAACGTGCTCCTAAAAGGTTTTTGGGGGAATTTTTTTTTTCTGTTTTCGTCACGCGTCACTTTTCGTCACTACCGAAACGGAAAAAAAAATTCACAAAAAAATCACTACCAATCAGCTTTAAATTGCCTGAAACGTGCTCCTAACAGGTTTTTGGGGGACTATTTTTTTTTCTGTTTTCGTCACTCGTCACTTTTCGTCACTACCGAAACGGAAAAAAAAATTCACAAAAAAATCAGTACCAATCAGCTTTAAATTGCCTGAAACGTGCTCCTAACAGGTTTTTGGGGGAACAATTTTTTTCTGTTTTTGTCACTCGTCACTAGTCGTCACTACCGAAACGGAAAAAAAAATTCACAAAAAAATCACTACCAATCAGCTTTAAATTGCCTGAAACGTGCTCCTAACAGGTTTTTGGGGGAACAATTTTTTTTCTGTTTTCGTCACTCGTCAATTTTCGTCACTACCGAAACGGAAAAAAAAAATCACAAAAAAATCACTACCAATCAGCTTTAAATTGCCTGAAACGTGCTCCTAACAGGTTTTTGGGGGAACAATTTTTTTTCTGTTTTCGTCACTCGTCACTACCGAAACGGGGAAAAAAAATCACAAAAAAATCACTACCAATCAGCTTTAAATTGCCTGAAACGTGCTCCTAACAGGTTTTTGGGGGAACAATTCTTTTTCTGTTTTCGTCACTCGTCACTAGTCGTCACTACCGAAACGGAAACGAAAAATCACAAAAAAATCACTACCAATCAGCGTTAAATTGCCTGAAACGTGCTCCTAACAGGTTTTTGGGGGAACATTTTTGTTTCTGTTTTCGTCACTCGTCACTTTTCGTCACTACCGAAACGGAAAAAAAAAATCACAAAAAAATCACTACCAATCAGCTTTAAATTGCCTTAAATTGGTTTTTGGGGGAACAATTTTTTTTCTGTTTTCGTCACTCGTCACTAGTCGTCACTACCGAAACGGAAAAAAAAATTCACAAAAAAATCACTACCAATCAGCTTTAAATTGCCTGAAACGTGCTCCTAACAGGTTTTTGGGGGAACATTTTTTTTTCTGTTTTCGTCACTCGTCACTTTTCGTCACTACCGAAACGGGAAAAAAAATTCACAAAAAAATCACTACCAATCAGCTTTAAATTGCCTGAAACGTGCTCCTAACAGGTTTTTGGGGGAACAATTTTTTTTCTGTTTTCGTCACTCGTCACTAGTCGTCACTACCGAAACGGAAACGAAAAATCACAAAAAAATCACTACCAATCAGCTTTAAATTGCCTGAAACGTGCTCCTAAAAGGTTTTTGGGGGATTTTTTTTTTTCTGTTTTCGTCACGCGTCACTTTTCGTCACTACCGAAACGGAAAAAAAAATTCACAAAAAAATCACTACCAATCAGCTTTAAATTGCCTGAAACGTGCTCCTAACAGGTTTTTGGGGGACTATTTTTTTTTCTGTTTTCGTCACTCGTCACTTTTCGTCACTACCGAAACGGAAAAAAAAATTCACAAAAAAATCAGTACCAATCAGCTTTAAATTGCCTGAAACGTGCTCCTAACAGGTTTTTGGGGGAACAATTTTTTTCTGTTTTTGTCACTCGTCACTAGTCGTCACTACCGAAACGGAAAAAAAAATTCACAAAAAAATCACTACCAATCAGCTTTAAATTGCCTGAAACGTGCTCCTAACAGGTTTTTGGGGGAACAATTTTTTTTCTGTTTTCGTCACTCGTCAATTTTCGTCACTACCGAAACGGAAAAAAAAAATCACAAAAAAATCACTACCAATCAGCTTTAAATTGCCTGAAACGTGCTCCTAACAGGTTTTTGGGGGAACAATTTTTTTTCTGTTTTCGTCACTCGTCACTACCGAAACGGGGAAAAAAAATCACAAAAAAATCACTACCAATCAGCTTTAAATTGCCTGAAACGTGCTCCTAACAGGTTTTTGGGGGAACAATTATTTTTCTGTTTTCGTCACTCGTCACTAGTCGTCACTACCGAAACGGAAACGAAAAATCACAAAAAAATCACTACCAATCAGCTTTAAATTGCCTGAAACGTGCTCCTAACAGGTTTTTGGGGGAAATTTTTTTTTTCTGTTTTCGTCACTCGTCATTTTCGTCACTACCGAAACGGGAAAAAAAATCACGAAAAAATCACTACCAATCAGCGTTAAATTGCCTGAAACGTGCTCCTAACAGGTTTTTGGGGGAACATTTTTGTTTCTGTTTTCGTCACTCGTCACTTTTCGTCACTACCGAAACGGAAAAAAAAAATCACAAAAAAATCACTACCAATCAGCTTTAAATTGCCTTAAATTGGTTTTTGGGGGAACAATTTTTTTTCTGTTTTCGTCACTCGTCACTAGTCGTCACTACCGAAACGGAAAAAAAAATTCACAAAAAAATCACTACCAATCAGCTTTAAATTGCCTGAAACGTGCTCCTAACAGGTTTTTGGGGGAACATTTTTTTTTCTGTTTTCGTCACTCGTCACTTTTCGTCACTACCGAAACGGGAAAAAAAATTCACAAAAAAATCACTACCAATCAGCTTTAAATTGCCTGAAACGTGCTCCTAACAGGTTTTTGGGGGAACAATTTTTTTTCTGTTTTCGTCACTCGTCACTAGTCGTCACTACCGAAACGGAAACGAAAAATCACAAAAAAATCACTACCAATCAGCTTTAAATTGCCTGAAACGTGCTCCTAAAAGGTTTTTGGGGGAATTTTTTTTTTCTGTTTTCGTCACGCGTCACTTTTCGTCACTACCGAAACGGAAAAAAAAATTCACAAAAAAATCACTACCAATCAGCTTTAAATTGCCTGAAACGTGCTCCTAACAGGTTTTTGGGGGACTATTTTTTTTTCTGTTTTCGTCACTCGTCACTTTTCGTCACTACCGAAACGGAAAAAAAAATTCACAAAAAAATCAGTACCAATCAGCTTTAAATTGCCTGAAACGTGCTCCTAACAGGTTTTTGGGGGAACAATTTTTTTCTGTTTTTGTCACTCGTCACTAGTCGTCACTACCGAAACGGAAAAAAAAATTCACAAAAAAATCACTACCAATCAGCTTTAAATTGCCTGAAACGTGCTCCTAACAGGTTTTTGGGGGAACAATTTTTTTTCTGTTTTCGTCACTCGTCAATTTTCGTCACTACCGAAACGGAAAAAAAAAATCACAAAAAAATCACTACCAATCAGCTTTAAATTGCCTGAAACGTGCTCCTAACAGGTTTTTGGGGGAACATTTTTTTTTCTGTTTTCGTCACTCGTCACTACCGAAACGGGGAAAAAAAATCACAAAAAAATCACTACCAATCAGCTTTAAATTGCCTGAAACGTGCTCCTAACAGGTTTTTGGGGGAACAATTCTTTTTCTGTTTTCGTCACTCGTCACTAGTCGTCACTACCGAAACGGAAACGAAAAATCACAAAAAAATCACTACCAATCAGCTTTAAATTGCCTGAAACGTGCTCCTAACAGGTTTTTGGGGGAATTTTTTTTTTTCTGTTTTCGTCACTCGTCATTTTCGTCACTACCGAAACGGGAAAAAAAATCACGAAAAAATCACTACCAATCAGCGTTAAATTGCCTGAAACGTGCTCCTAACAGGTTTTTGGGGGAACATTTTTGTTTCTGTTTTCGTCACTCGTCACTTTTCGTCACTACCGAAACGGAAAAAAAAAATCACAAAAAAATCACTACCAATCAGCTTTAAATTGCCTTAAATTGGTTTTTGGGGGAACAATTTTTTTTCTGTTTTCGTCACTCGTCACTAGTCGTCACTACCGAAACGGAAAAAAAAATTCACAAAAAAATCACTACCAATCAGCTTTAAATTGCCTGAAACGTGCTCCTAACAGGTTTTTGGGGGAACATTTTTTTTTCTGTTTTCGTCACTCGTCACTTTTCGTCACTACCGAAACGGGAAAAAAAATTCACAAAAAAATCACTACCAATCAGCTTTAAATTGCCTGAAACGTGCTCCTAACAGGTTTTTGGGGGAACAATTCTTTTTCTGTTTTCGTCACTCGTCACTAGTCGTCACTACCGAAACGGAAACGAAAAATCACAAAAAAATCACTACCAATCAGCTTTAAATTGCCTGAAACGTGCTCCTAAAAGGTTTTTGGGGGAACATTTTTTTTTCTGTTTTCGTCACTCGTCACTTTTCGTCACTACCGAAACGGGAAAAAAAATTCACTACCAATCAGCTTTAAATTGCCTGAAACGTGCTCCTAAAAGGTTTTTGGGGGATTTTTTTTTTTTTCTGTTTTCCACACTCGTCACTACCGAAACGGGAAAAAAATTCACAAAAAAATCACTACCAATCAGCTTTAAATTGCCTGAAACGTGCTCCTAACAGGTTTTTGGGGGAACAATTTTTTTTCTGTTTTCGTCACTCGTCACTAGTCGTCACTACCGAAACGGAAACGAAAAATCACAAAAAAATCGCTACCAATCAGCTTTAAATTGCCTGAAACGTGCCCCTAAAAGGTTTTTGGGGGAATTTTTTTTTTCTGTTTTCGTCACGCGTCACTTTTCGTCACTACCGAAACGGAAAAAAAAATTCACAAAAAAATCACTACCAATCAGCTTTAAATTGCCTGAAACGTGCTCCTAACAGGTTTTTGGGGGACTATTTTTTTTTCTGTTTTCGTCACTCGTCACTTTTCGTCACTACCGAAACGGAAAAAAAAATTCACAAAAAAATCAGTACCAATCGGCTTTAAATTGCCTGAAACGTGCTCCTAACAGGTTTTTGGGGGAACAATTATTTTTCTGTTTTCGTCACTCGTCACTTTTCGTCACTACCGAAACGGGAAAAATAATTCACAAAAAAATCACTACTAATCAGCTTTAAATTGCCTGAAACGTGCTCCTAACAGGTTTTTGGGGGAACATTTTTTTTTCTGTTTTCGTCACTCGTCACTAGTCGTCACTACCGAAACGGAAACGAAAAATCACAAAAAAATCACTACCAATCAGCTTTATATTGCCTGAAACGTGCTCCTAAAAGGTTTTTGGGGGAATTTTTTTTTTTCTGTTTTCGTCACTCGTCACTTTTCGTCACTACCAAAACGGGAAAAAAAATTCACAAAAAAATCACTACCAATCAGCTTTAAATTGCCTGAAACGTGCTCCTAACAGGTTTTTGGGGGAACAATTTTTTTATGTTTTCGTCACTCGTCACTTTTCGTCACTACCGAAACGGGGAAAAAAATTCACAAAAAAATCACTACCAATCAGCTTTAAATTGCCTGAAACGTGCTCCTAACAGGTTTTTGGGGGAACAATTCTTTTTCTGTTTTCGTCACTCGTCACTAGTCGTCACTACCGAAACAGAAACGAAAAATCACAAAAAAATCACTACCAATCAGCTTTAAATTGCCTGAAACGTGCTCCTAAAAGGTTTGTCACGCGTCACTTTTCGTCACTACCGAAGCGGAAAAAAAAATTCACAAAAAAATCACTACCAATCAGCTTTAAATTGCCTGAAACGTGCTCCTAACAGGTTTTTGGGGGACTATTTTTTTTTCTGTTTTCGTCACTCGTCACTTTTCGTCACTACCGAAACGGAAAAAAAAATTCACAAAAAAAAAAGTACCAATCAGCTTTAAATTGCCTGAAACGTGCTCCTAACAGGTTTTTGGGGGAACAATTATTTTTCTGTTTTCGTCACTCGTCACTTTTCGTCACTACCGAAACGGGAAAAATAATTCACAAAAAAATCACTACTAATCAGCTTTAAATTGCCTGAAACGTGCTCCTAACAGGTTTTTGGGGGAACATTTTTTTTTCTGTTTTCGTCACTCGTCACTTTTCGTCACTACCAAAACAGAAAAAAAAATTCACAAAAAAAATCACTACCAATCAGCTTTAAATTGCCTGAAACGTGCTCCTAACAGGTTTTTGGGGGAACATTTTTTTTTCTGTTTTCGTCACTCGTCACTTTTCGTCACTACCGAAACGGAAAAAAAAATCACAAAAAAATCACTACCAATCAGCTTTAAAATGCCTGAAACGTGCTCCTAACAGGTTTTTGGGGAAAGAATTCTTTTTCTGTTTTCGTCACTCGTCACTTTTCGTCACTACCGAAACGAAAAAAAAAAATCACAAAAAAATCACTACCAATCAGCTTTAAATTGCCTGAAACGTGCTCCTAACAGGTTTTTGGGGGAACAATTTTTTTTCTGTTTTCGTCACTCGTCACTTTTCGTCACTACCGAAACGGAAAAAAAAAATCAGAAAAAAATCACTACCGATCAGCTTTAAATTGCCTGAAACGTGCTCCTAAAAGGTTTTTGGGGGATTTTTTTTTTTTCTGTTTTCGTCACTCGTCACTTTTCGTCACTACCGAAACGAAAAAAAAAATCACAAAAAAATCACTATCAATCAGCTTTAAATTGCCTGAAACGTGCTCCTAACAGGTTTTTGGGGGAACAATTTTTTTTCTGTTTTCGTCACTCGTCACTTTTCGTCACTACCGAAACGGGAAAAAAAATTCACAAAAAAATCACTACCAATCAGCTTTAAATTGCCTGAAACGTGCTCCTAACAGGTTTTTGGGGGAACAATTCTTTTTCTGTTTTCGTCACTCGTCACTAGTCGTCACTACCGAAACGGAAACGAAAAATCACAAAAAAATCACTACCAATCAGCTTTAAATTGCCTGAAACGTGCTCCTAAAAGGTTTTTGGGGGAACATTTTTTTTTCTGTTTTCGTCACTCGTCACTTTTCGTCACTACCGAAACGGGAAAAAAAATTCACTACCAATCAGCTTTAAATTGCCTGAAACGTGCTCCTAAAAGGTTTTTGGGGGATTTTTTTTTTTTTCTGTTTTCCACACTCGTCACTACCGAAACGGGAAAAAAATTCACAAAAAAATCACTACCAATCAGCTTTAAATTGCCTGAAACGTGCTCCTAACAGGTTTTTGGGGGAACAATTTTTTTTCTGTTTTCGTCACTCGTCACTAGTCGTCACTACCGAAACGGAAACGAAAAATCACAAAAAAATCGCTACCAATCAGCTTTAAATTGCCTGAAACGTGCCCCTAAAAGGTTTTTGGGGGAATTTTTTTTTTCTGTTTTCGTCACGCGTCACTTTTCGTCACTACCGAAACGGAAAAAAAAATTCACAAAAAAATCACTACCAATCAGCTTTAAATTGCCTGAAACGTGCTCCTAACAGGTTTTTGGGGGACTATTTTTTTTTCTGTTTTCGTCACTCGTCACTTTTCGTCACTACCGAAACGGAAAAAAAAATTCACAAAAAAATCAGTACCAATCGGCTTTAAATTGCCTGAAACGTGCTCCTAACAGGTTTTTGGGGGAACAATTATTTTTCTGTTTTCGTCACTCGTCACTTTTCGTCACTACCGAAACGGGAAAAATAATTCACAAAAAAATCACTACTAATCAGCTTTAAATTGCCTGAAACGTGCTCCTAACAGGTTTTTGGGGGAACATTTTTTTTTCTGTTTTCGTCACTCGTCACTAGTCGTCACTACCGAAACGGAAACGAAAAATCACAAAAAAATCACTACCAATCAGCTTTATATTGCCTGAAACGTGCTCCTAAAAGGTTTTTGGGGGAATTTTTTTTTTTCTGTTTTCGTCACTCGTCACTTTTCGTCACTACCAAAACGGGAAAAAAAATTCACAAAAAAATCACTACCAATCAGCTTTAAATTGCCTGAAACGTGCTCCTAACAGGTTTTTGGGGGAACAATTTTTTTATGTTTTCGTCACTCGTCACTTTTCGTCACTACCGAAACGGGGAAAAAAATTCACAAAAAAATCACTACCAATCAGCTTTAAATTGCCTGAAACGTGCTCCTAACAGGTTTTTGGGGGAACAATTATTTTTCTGTTTTCGTCACTCGTCACTTTTCGTCACTACCGAAACGGGAAAAATAATTCACAAAAAAATCAGTACCAATCAGCTTTAAATTGCCTGAAACGTGCTCCTAACAGGTTTTTGGGGGAACAATTTTTTTCTGTTTTTGTCACTCGTCACTAGTCGTCACTACCGAAACAGAAACGAAAAATCACAAAAAAATCACTACCAATCAGCTTTAAATTGCCTGAAACGTGCTCCTAAAAGGTTTGTCACGCGTCACTTTTCGTCACTACCGAAGCGGAAAAAAAAATTCACAAAAAAATCACTACCAATCAGCTTTAAATTGCCTGAAACGTGCTCCTAACAGGTTTTTGGGGGACTATTTTTTTTTCTGTTTTCGTCACTCGTCACTTTTCGTCACTACCGAAACGGAAAAAAAAATTCACAAAAAAAAAAGTACCAATCAGCTTTAAATTGCCTGAAACGTGCTCCTAACAGGTTTTTGGGGGAACAATTATTTTTCTGTTTTCGTCACTCGTCACTTTTCGTCACTACCGAAACGGGAAAAATAATTCACAAAAAAATCACTACTAATCAGCTTTAAATTGCCTGAAACGTGCTCCTAACAGGTTTTTGGGGGAACATTTTTTTTTCTGTTTTCGTCACTCGTCACTTTTCGTCACTACCAAAACAGAAAAAAAAATTCACAAAAAAAATCACTACCAATCAGCTTTAAATTGCCTGAAACGTGCTCCTAACAGGTTTTTGGGGGAACATTTTTTTTTCTGTTTTCGTCACTCGTCACTTTTCGTCACTACCGAAACGGAAAAAAAAATCACAAAAAAATCACTACCAATCAGCTTTAAAATGCCTGAAACGTGCTCCTAACAGGTTTTTGGGGGAACAATTTTTTTTCTGTTTTCGTCGCTCGTCACTACCGAAACGGGGAAAAAAAATCACAAAAAAATCACTACCAATCAGCTTTAAATTGCCTGAAACGTGCCCTAACAGGTTTTTGGGGAAAGAATTCTTTTTCTGTTTTCGTCACTCGTCACTTTTCGTCACTACCGAAACGAAAAAAAAAATCACAAAAAAATCACTACCAATCAGCTTTAAATTGCCTGAAACGTGCTCCTAACAGGTTTTTGGGGGAACAATTTTTTTTCTGTTTTCGTCACTCGTCACTTTTCGTCACTACCGAAACGGAAAAATAATTCACAAAAAAATCACTACCAATCAGCTTTAAATTGCCTCAAACGTGCTCCTAACAGGTTTTTGGGGGACATTTTTTTTCTGTTTTCGTCACTCGTCACTTTTCGTCACTACCGAAACGGAAAAAAAAATCACAAAAAAATCACTACCAATCAGCTTTAAATTGCCTGAAACGTGCTCCTAAAAGGTTTTTGGGGGATTTTTTTTTTTTCTGTTTTCGTCACTCGTCACTTTTCGTCACTACCGAAACGAAAAAAAAAATCACAAAAAAATCACTATCAATCAGCTTTAAATTGCCTGAAACGTGCTCCTAACAGGTTTTTGGGGGAACAATTTTTTTTCTGTTTTCGTCACTCGTCACTTTTCGTCACTACCGAAACGGGAAAAAAAATCACAAAAAAATCACTACCAATCAGCTTTAAATTGCCTGAAACGTGCTCCTAACAGGTTTTTGGGGGAACAATTATTTTTCTGTTTTCGTCACTCGTCACTTTTCGTCACTACCGAAACGGGAAAAATAATTCACAAAAAAATCACTACTAATCAGCTTTAAATTGCCTGAAACGTGCTCCTAACAGGTTTTTGGGGGAACATTTTTTTTTCTGTTTTCGTCACTCGTCACTAGTCGTCACTACCGAAACGGAAACGAAAAATCACAAAAAAATCACTACCAATCAGCTTTATATTGCCTGAAACGTGCTCCTAAAAGGTTTTTGGGGGAATTTTTTTTTTTCTGTTTTCGTCACTCGTCACTTTTCGTCACTACCAAAACGGGAAAAAAAATTCACAAAAAAATCACTACCAATCAGCTTTAAATTGCCTGAAACGTGCTCCTAACAGGTTTTTGGGGGAACAATTTTTTTATGTTTTCGTCACTCGTCACTTTTCGTCACTACCGAAACGGGGAAAAAAATTCACAAAAAAATCACTACCAATCAGCTTTAAATTGCCTGAAACGTGCTCCTAACAGGTTTTTGGGGGAACAATTCTTTTTCTGTTTTCGTCACTCGTCACTAGTCGTCACTACCGAAACAGAAACGAAAAATCACAAAAAAATCACTACCAATCAGCTTTAAATTGCCTGAAACGTGCTCCTAAAAGGTTTGTCACGCGTCACTTTTCGTCACTACCGAAGCGGAAAAAAAAAATCACAAAAAAATCACTACCAATCAGCTTTAAATTGCCTGAAACGTGCTCCTAACAGGTTTTTGGGGGACTATTTTTTTTTCTGTTTTCGTCACTCGTCACTTTTCGTCACTACCGAAACGGAAAAAAAAATTCACAAAAAAAAAAGTACCAATCAGCTTTAAATTGCCTGAAACGTGCTCCTAACAGGTTTTTGGGGGAACAATTATTTTTCTGTTTTCGTCACTCGTCACTTTTCGTCACTACCGAAACGGGAAAAATAATTCACAAAAAAATCACTACTAATCAGCTTTAAATTGCCTGAAACGTGCTCCTAACAGGTTTTTGGGGGAACAATTTTTTTTCTGTTTTCGTCACTCGTCACTTTTCGTCACTACCGAAACAGAAAAAAAAAATCACAAAAAAATCACTACCAATCAGCTTTAAAATGCCTGAAACGTGCTCCTAACAGGTTTTTGGGGGAACAATTTTTTTTCTGTTTTCGTCGCTCGTCACTACCGAAACGGGGAAAAAAAATCACAAAAAAATCACTACCAATCAGCTTTAAATTGCCTGAAACGTGCCCTAACAGGTTTTTGGGGAAAGAATTCTTTTTCTGTTTTCGTCACTTGTCACTTTTCGTCACTACCAAAACGAAAAAAAAAATCACAAAAAAATCACTACCAATCAGCTTTAAATTGCCTGAAACGTGCTCCTAACAGGTTTTTGGGGGAACAATTTTTTTTCTGTTTTCGTCACTCGTCACTTTTCGTCACTACCGAAACGGAAAAATAATTCACAAAAAAATCACTACCAATCAGCTTTAAATTGCCTCAAACGTGCTCCTAACAGGTTTTTGGGGGACATTTTTTTTCTGTTTTCGTCACTCGTCACTTTTCGTCACTACCGAAACGGAAAAAAAAATCACAAAAAAATCACTACCAATCAGCTTTAAATTGCCTGAAACGTGCTCCTAAAAGGTTTTTGGGGGATTTTTTTTTTTTCTGTTTTCGTCACTCGTCACTTTTCGTCACTACCGAAACGAAAAAAAAAATCACAAAAAAATCACTACCAATCAGCTTTAAATTGCCTGAAACGTGCTCCTAACAGGTTTTTGGGGGAACAATTTTTTTTCTGTTTTCGTCACTCGTCACTTTTCGTCACTACCGAAACGGGAAAAAAAAATCACAAAAAAATCACTACCAATCAGCTTTAAATTGCCTGAAACGTGCTCCTAAAAGGTTTTTGGGGGATTTTTTTTTTTTCTGTTTTCGTCACTCGTCACTTTTCGTCACTACCGAAACGGGAAAAAAAATCACAAAAAAATCACTACCAATCAGCTTTAAATTGCCTGAAACGTGCTCCTAAAAGGTTTTTGGGGGATTTTTTTTTTTTCTGTTTTCGTCACTCGTCACTTTTCGTCACTACCGAAACGGGAAAAAAAATCACAAAAAAATCACTACCAATCAGCTTTAAATTGCCTGAAAACAGGTTTTTGGGGGAACAATTCTTTTTCTGTTTTCGTTACTAAGTCCAGAGCTCGATGAATGTTAGGGACAAAACAGGTTTTTGGGGGAACATTTTTTTTTCCGTTTCGGTAGTGTCACTACAGAAAAAAAATACTAAGTCCAGAGCTCGATGAATGTTAGGGACCAAAAAAAAAGTCACTACCAAACAACTTTAAATTGCCTGAAACGTACTCCTAACAGGTTTTTGGGGGAACTTTTTTTTTCTTTCGTTTCGCTAGTGACACCATTGTGTCACTACCGAAACGGAAAAAAACGTACTAAGTCCAGAGCTCGATGAATGTTAGGGACTAAAAAAAAAGTCACTACCTATCAACTTTAAATTGCCACTACCGAAACGGGAAAAAAAATTCACAAAAAAATCACTACCAATCAGCTTTATATTGCCTGAAACGTGCTCCTAAAAGGTTTTTGGGGGAATTTTATTTTTTCTGTTTTCGTCACTCGTCACTTTTCGTCACTACCGAAACGGGAAAAAAAATCACAAAAAAATCACTACCAATCAGCTTTAAATTGCCTGAAACGTGCTCCTAACAGGTTTTTGGGGGAACAATTTTTTTTCTGTTTTCGTCACTCGTCACTTTTCGTCACTACCGAAACGGGAAAAAAAAATCACAAAAAAATCACTACCAATCAGCTTTAAATTGCCTGAAACGTGCTCCTAAAAGGTTTTTGGGGGATTTTTTTTTTTTCTGTTTTCGTCACTCGTCACTTTTCGTCACTACCGAAACGGGAAAAAAAATCACAAAAAAATCACTACCAATCAGCTTTAAATTGCCTGAAACGTGCTCCTAAAAGGTTTTTGGGGGATTTTTTTTTTTTCTGTTTTCGTCACTCGTCACTTTTCGTCACTACCGAAACGGGAAAAAAAATCACAAAAAAATCACTACCAATCAGCTTTAAATTGCCTGAAAACAGGTTTTTGGGGGAACAATTCTTTTTCTGTTTTCGTTACTAAGTCCAGAGCTCGATGAATGTTAGGGACAAAACAGGTTTTTGGGGGAACATTTTTTTTTCCGTTTCGGTAGTGTCACTACAGAAAAAAAATACTAAGTCCAGAGCTCGATGAATGTTAGGGACCAAAAAAAAAGTCACTACCAAACAACTTTAAATTGCCTGAAACGTACTCCTAACAGGTTTTTGGGGGAACTTTTTTTTTCTTTCGTTTCGCTAGTGACACCATTGTGTCACTACCGAAACGGAAAAAAACGTACTAAGTCCAGAGCTCGATGAATGTTAGGGACTAAAAAAAAAGTCACTACCTATCAACTTTAAATTGCCACTACCGAAACGGGAAAAAAAATTCACAAAAAAATCACTACCAATCAGCTTTATATTGCCTGAAACGTGCTCCTAAAAGGTTTTTGGGGGAATTTTATTTTTTCTGTTTTCGTCACTCGTCACTTTTCGTCACTACCGAAACGGGAAAAAAAATCACAAAAAAATCACTACCAATCAGCTTTAAATTGCCTGAAACGTGCTCCTAACAGGTTTTTGGGGGAACAATTTTTTTTCTGTTTTCGTCACTCGTCACTTTTCGTCACTACCGAAACGGGAAAAAAAAATCACAAAAAAATCACTACCAATCAGCTTTAAATTGCCTGAAACGTGCTCCTAAAAGGTTTTTGGGGGATTTTTTTTTTTTCTGTTTTCGTCACTCGTCACTTTTCGTCACTACCGAAACGGGAAAAAAAATCACAAAAAAATCACTACCAATCAGCTTTAAATTGCCTGAAACGTGCTCCTAAAAGGTTTTTGGGGGATTTTTTTTTTTTCTGTTTTCGTCACTCGTCACTTTTCGTCACTACCGAAACGGGAAAAAAAATCACAAAAAAATCACTACCAATCAGCTTTAAATTGCCTGAAAACAGGTTTTTGGGGGAACAATTCTTTTTCTGTTTTCGTTACTAAGTCCAGAGCTCGATGAATGTTAGGGACAAAACAGGTTTTTGGGGGAACATTTTTTTTTCCGTTTCGGTAGTGTCACTACAGAAAAAAAATACTAAGTCCAGAGCTCGATGAATGTTAGGGACCAAAAAAAAAGTCACTACCAAACAACTTTAAATTGCCTGAAACGTACTCCTAACAGGTTTTTGGGGGAACTTTTTTTTTCTTTCGTTTCGCTAGTGACACCATTGTGTCACTACCGAAACGGAAAAAAACGTACTAAGTCCAGAGCTCGATGAATGTTAGGGACTAAAAAAAAAGTCACTACCTATCAACTTTAAATTGCCACTACCGAAACGGGAAAAAAAATTCACAAAAAAATCACTACCAATCAGCTTTATATTGCCTGAAACGTGCTCCTAAAAGGTTTTTGGGGGAATTTTATTTTTTCTGTTTTCGTCACTCGTCACTTTTCGTCACTACCGAAACGGGAAAAAAAATCACAAAAAAATCACTACCAATCAGCTTTAAATTGCCTCAAACGTGCTCCTAAAAGGTTTTTGGGGGATTTTTTTTTTTTCTGTTTTCGTCACTCGTCACTTTTTGTCACTACCGAAACGGGAAAAAAAAATCACAAAAAAATCACTACCAATCAGCTTTAAATTGCCTGAAAACAGGTTTTTGGGGGAACAATTCTTTTTCTGTTTTCGTTACTAAGTCCAGAGCTCGATGAATGTTAGGGACAAAACAGGTTTTTGGGGGAACATTTTTTTTTCCGTTTCGGTAGTGTCACTACAGAAAAAAAATACTAAAACCAGAGCTCGATGAATGTTAGGGACCAAAAAAAAAGTCACTACCAATCAACTTTAAATTGCCTGAAACGTACTCCTAACAGGTTTTTGGGGGAACATTTTTTTTTTCGTTTCGGTAGTGTCACTACCGAAATGGAAAAAAAATTACTAAGTCCAGAGCTCGATGAATGTTAGGGACAAAAAAAAAAAGTCACTACCAATCAACTTTAAATTGCCTGAAACGTACTCCTAACAGGTTTTTGGGGTAACATTTTTTTTCTTTCGTTTCGCTAGTGACACCATTGTGTCACTACCGAAACGGAAAAAAACGTACTAAGTCCAGAGCTCGATGAATGTTAGGGACTAAAAAAAAAGTCACTACCTATCAACTTTAAATTGCCTGAAACGTACTCCTAACAGGTTTTTGGGGTAACATTTTTTTTCTTTCGTTTCGCTAGTGACACCATTGTGTCACTACCGAAACGGAAAAAAACGTACTAAGTCCAGAGCTCGATGAATGTTAGGGACCAAAAAAAAAGTCACTACCTATCAACTTTAAATTGCCTGAAACGTACTCCTAACAGGTTTTTGGGGGAACAATTTTTTTTCCGTTTCGGTAGTGTCACTACCGAAACGGAAAAACAATGTACTAAGTCCGATGAATTTTAGGGACAAAAAAAAAGTCACTACCAATCAACTTTAAATTGCCTGAAACGTACTCCCAACAGGTTTTTGGGGGAACATTTTTTTTTTCGTTTCGGTAGTGTCACTACCGAAACGGAAAAAAAAATACTAAGTCCAGAGCTTGATGAATGTTAAATTGCCTGAAACGTACTCCTAACAGGTTTTTGGGGGGACGATTTTGGCCTCCACACTTAGTGATTATTTCGGATTTAACTTTCGTTTCGGTAGTTTGATTACAAAATGTAAGTTGTGTAAAAAATAATCTGACTATACTAAGTAGTTATTTGTTTGTTTAAGTCAGGCTATACACTACTCAGAGTCATAAGTTTACAAAATGTACTAAAGTACAGTGAACGTCTGTGCGGTTTGTCCTCATCACTGAAAATACAGTTGGGGTGAAGAAACACAACCATTTCACTCCTAATAATACCTATTTGATTTGACATCCTGACTTGCTGCTGGAGCTGCGGCTTGAACCTGTTACCTGCGGCTCACTAGTCAGTGACTCTATCCATTCACCTAAAGCTGTTTCCTTGGAATCTTTGGTTCTGAAACGTTTTATTGTCAACCCCCCAAATTGACATGTATTTGGGCAGTGGACCCCAATGTGAAAAGATGTAGTGTCAGGACCCCCCATGAAAAAGATTTATATTTATGCTGTAACAACATTTTTTAAAGTTATTTGTCTTGTTTGTTGTTCAAGTCAAAGCACCAGGAAGGCTCTACTTGTCAGCCATCTGTTAGCTCAATGGGTTGAGACGCAGTATTCATGATCCAGAGGCCATGAGTTCAAATCCCATTGATGTCTTTCCTATGATTCTTTCCTTTGCAGACTGGCTTCCAGAAGATCAACTGAAAACTACCAGGAAGGCTACATTTGTCATCCAACTGTTAGCTCAATGGGTTGAGACGCAGTATTCATGATCCAGAGGCCATGAGTTCAAATCCCATTGATGTCTTTCCTATGATTCTTTCCTTTGCAGACTGGCTTCCAGAAGATCAACTGAAAACTACCAGGAAGGCTGTACTTGTCAGCCATCTGTTAGCTCAATGGGTTGAGACGCAGTATTCATGATCCAGAGGCCATGAGTTCAAATCCCATTGATGTCTTTCCTCTGATTCTTTCCTTTGCAGACTGACTTCCAGAAGATCAACTGAAAACTACCAGGAAGGCTGTCTTGTCAGCCATCTGTTAGCTCAATGGGTTGAGACGCAGTATTCATGATCCAGAGGCCATGAGTTCAAATCCCATTGATGTCTTTCCTATGATTCTTTCCTTTGCAGACTGGCTTCCAGAAGATCAACTGAAAACTACCAGGAAGGCTATATTTGTCATCCAACTGTTAGCTCAATGGGTTGAGACGCAGTATACATGATCCAGAGGCCATGAGTTCAAATCCCATTGATGTCTTTCCTATGATTCTTTCCTTTGCAGACTGGCTTCCAGAAGATCAACTGAAAACTACCAGGAAGGCTGTACTTGTCAGCCATCTGTTAGCTCAATGGGTTGAGACGCAGTATTCATGATCCAGAGGCCATGAGTTCAAATCCCATTGATGCCTTTCCTCTGATTCTTTCCTTTGCAGACTGGCTTCCAGAAGATCAACTGAAAACTACCAGGAAGGCTGTACTTGTCAGCCATCTGTTAGCTCAATGGGTTGAGACGCAGTATTCATGATCCAGAGGCCATGAGTTCAAATCCCATTGATGTCTTTCCTATGATTCTTTCCTTTGCAGACTGGCTTCCAGAAGAATAACTGAAAACTACCAGGAAGGCTGTACTTGTCAGCCATCTGTTAACTCAATGGGTTGAGACGCAGTATACATGATCCAGAGGCCATGAGTTCAAATCCCACTGGTGTCTTTACTGTGATGCTTTCCTTTGCAGACTAACTTCTAGAAAAAAACTACTTAAAACCACCAGAAAACCTGTAACTCTCAGCCAACAGCATAGCTAAACTGGTAGAGCGTCTGTCCAATAACATGACTTGACTTGACTTGACTTGAGTGGGTTCGATTCCCACTCGAGTCAAGTGTCCCCGGTAACTTGAGGCAACGGATAAATTGACTGATATCCTTAGTGATGCTTCCCTTTGCAGACTAACTTCTAGAAAAACAAGTTAAAACCACCAGGAAACCTGTAACTCTCAGCCAACAGCTTAGCTCAACTGGTAGAGCGTCTGTCCAATAACATGACTTAACTTGACTTGAGTGGGTTCGATTCCCACTCGAGTCAAGTGTCCCCGGTAACTTGGGGCAAGAGTTGAACCCACTCAAGTCAAGTCATGTTATTGGACAGACGCTCTACCAGTTGAGCTAAGCTGTTGGCTGAGAGTTACAGGTTTCCTGGTGGTTTTAACTTGTTTTTCTAGAAGTTAGTCTGCAAAGGGAAGCATCACTAAGGATATCAGTCAATTTATCCGTTGCCTCAAGTTACCGGGGACACTTGACTCGAGTGGGAATCGAACCCACTCAAGTCAAGTCAAGTCAAGTCATGTTATTGGACAGACGCTCTACCAGTTTAGCTATGCTGTTGGCTGAGAGTTACAGGTTTTCTGGTGGTTTTAAGTAGTTTTTTCTAGAAGTTAGTCTGCAAAGGAAAGCATCACAGTAAAGACACCAGTGGGATTTGAACTCATGGCCTCTGGATCATGTATACTGCGTCTCAAACCATTGAGTTAACAGATGGCTGACAAGTACAGCCTTCCTGGTAGTTTTCAGTTGATCTTCTGGAAGCCAGTCTGCAAAGGAAAGAATCATAGGAAAGACATCAATGGGATTTGAACTCATGGCCTCTGGATCATGAATACTGCGTCTCAACCCATTGAGCTAACAGATGGCTGACAAGTACAGCCTTCCTGGTAGTTTTCAGTTGATCTTCTGGAAGCCAGTCTGCAAAGGAAAGAATCATAGGAAAGACATCAATGGGATTTGAACTCAAGGCCTCTGGATCATGAATACTGCATCTCAACCCATTGAGCTAACAGATGGCTGACAAGTACAGCCTTCCTGGTAGTTTTCAGTTTATCTTCTGGAAGCCAGTCTGCAAAGGAAAGAATCATAGGAAAGACATCAATGGGATTTGAACTCATGGCCTCTGGATCATGTATACTGCGTCTCAACCCATTAAGCTAACAGATGGCTGACAAGTACAGCCTTCCTGGTAGTTTTCAGTTGATCTTCTGGAAGCCAGTCTGCAAAGGAAAGAATCATAGGAAAGACATCAATGGGATTTGAACTCATGGCCTCTGGATCATGAATACTGCGTCTCAACCCATTGAGCTAACAGATGGCTGACAAGTACAGCCTTCCTGGTGCTTTGACTTGAACAACAAACAAGACAAATAACTTTAAAAAAAAAGTGTTACAGCATAAATATAAATCTTTTTCATGGGGGGCCCTGACACTACATCTTTTCACATTGGGGTCCAGTGCCCAAATACATGTCAATTTGGGGGGTTGAAAACAAAACGTTTCAGAACCACAGATTCCAAGGAAACAGCTGTAGGTGAATGGATAGAGTCACTGACTAGTGAGCCGCAGGTAACAGGTTCAAGCCTCAGCTACAGCAGCAAGTCAGGATGTTAAATAAATTGGTATTATTAGGAGTCAAATGGTTGTGTTTCTTCACCCCAACTGCACATGACATCAGTTTACATGTACGTTATTTTCAGTGATGAAGACAAACCACACAGACGTTCACTGTACTTTAGTACATTTTGTAAACTTATGACTCTGAGTAGAGTGTAGCCTGACTTAAACAAACAAATAACAACTTAGTATAGTCAGATTATCTTTTACACAACTTACATTTTGTAATCAAACTACCGAAACGAAAGTTGGTCACCACCGAAACGAAAGTTAAATCCGAAATAATCACTAAGTGTGGAGGCCAAAATCGTCCCCCCAAAAACCTGTTAGGAGTATGTTTCAGGCAATTTAGAGTTGATTGGTAGTACTTTGTAGTGACTTTTTTGGTCCCTAACACCACAAATGGTTTACCTACTCTTTACGAATGTCTTACGCATCATTTGCTTAACATGAATGATAATTCTAGTAATTGTTTGGTGTCTGCATTCATGAAAGCCAGGTAGTTTGCAACAGGTAAGGAGAAAGTCCACATTAATAGACAGTCATAAATGATGAACTGTCTTCACTTTACTGTAGGGCACATAATAACATGTACAAAGGATTTATAGATATTTTAGGAATGTTTTACAAAGCATGTTAAACATGAACAAACACATTAACAGACAGTTGTAAATGATGAACTGTCTTCACTTTACTATAGGGCACATAATAACATGTACTAAGGATTTATAGATACTTTAGGAATGTTTAACAAAGCATATGTTAAACATGAACAAGCTACCAATAGCTTATATATATTATGTAACATCAGTTACAAATGATTTAATAATCATTTACAGATGTATTATACATGGCTTATTCATGAATAGTTACTAATACCTTTATAGATGATTTGTAACCGTAGTTATAAAGGTTTTAGTAATCATTTACGAATGTCAATAAACAGGTTGTTAATGATTTGTTAATAGTCTAAAAACTACTCTACAAACTGCTTATAAACGTTTATAAATGCTTTAGAATGGGTCGTTACAGATGATATAATAATCTTTTACAGATGTATTATACATGGCTTATTCATGAATAGTTCACTACTTACCAATACTTTACAAATGATTTGTAACTGTAGTTATAAAGGTTTTAGTAATCATTTACGAATGTCAACAAACAGGTTGTTAATGATTTGTTAATAGTCTAAAAACTACTTATAAACGTTTATAGATGCTTTATAACGGGTCATTATTGTAAAGTGCTACCCATTTTTTTTCCCGTTTCGGTAGTGACACCATTGTGTCACTACCATTGTGTCACCATTGTGTCACTACCGAAACGGAAAAAAAATTACTAAGTCCAGAGCTCGATGAATGTTAGGGGCCAAAAAAAAAGTCACTACGAATCAACTTTAAATTGTCTGAAACGTACTCCTAACAGGTTTTTGGGGGAACTTTTTTTTTTTCGTTTCGGTACTGACACCATTGTGTCACTACCGAAACGGAAAAAAATAATCCTAAGTCCAGAGCTCAATGAATTTTAGGGACCAAAAAAAAAGTCACTACGAATCAACTTTAAATTGTCTGAAACGTACTCCTAACAGGTTTTTGGGGGAACATTTTTTTTTTCGTTTCGGTAGTGACACCATTGTGTCACTACCGAAACGGAAAAAAAAATTACTAAGTCCAGAGCTCGATGAATGTTAGGGGCCAAAAAAAAAGTCACTACCAATCAACTTTAAATTGCCTCCACACTTAGTGATTTTTTCGGATTTAACTTCGTTTCGGTAGTGACACAAAGGTGTCACTACCGAAACGAAAAAAAAATTACTAAGTCCATAGCTCGATGAATGTTAGGGACCAAAAAAAAAGTCACTACCAATCAACTTTAAATTGCCTGAAACGTACTCTTAACAGGTTTTTGGGGGAACAAGTTTGGCCTCCACACTTCACACTTTATTTCGGATTTAACTTTGTTTCGGTAGTGACACAATGGTGTCACTACCGAAACGAAAAAAAAATTAAATCCGATACATAGATCTTTGATAGACACTTTTAGTACATACGCAAACTTTAATACATATTTACACACAACCTTCAAATTACTACACATAATTTGCATTTATAAATACGCTTTTGACCTTTAAATTAAACTACACTTATAAATACACTTAAAAACGGCCATAGCCATGTATACTTTTTGTGTAAAAAGCCCATTGAGATTGGGCCATTTTTAGCCCAAGGAGTGGTTTTGGTGCAAAACAAATGATTGCAATGGATTCAGAATCATCCCTAGTTCACACCCTAGTTTGACACCTCACATGCTACTTAAAACAGAATTAAATTTTGTTTTTTTGGGGGGGATTTTTTTTAACCAAGGTTATGGTGGGTACCCCAACTTTAAGGAGCTGTCAAAAATTCTCCTAGGGATACTGAATTTCAGTCTTTGTGAGATGTGTTACTAGACACCTTTGCAAACACATTGGTGAAGATTTTTTTTGGTAAGGAATTTATTCCAAGACCTTTTTAATATCCCCTGACTATACCTCTTTGACTCACTTACAGGTTCAAGAAAATCACACGTTGACCCTTTAAGACAAAAATAGCAGACTACAAGCTCATAGCGTGGCACTCGGTGTTTGGCTATTCAAAAATAGCAGATCTACAAGCTCATAGCTTGCAGATCTACAAGCTCATAGCGCGGCACCGAGTGCCGCACTATGAGCTTGTAGATCTGCTATTTTTGATAATCCAAATAAATCTAACATGACCGAGATGCGTTCCTGTGTGTCTCACAGACACACACACACACATACACACAAACACCCCAGTAGCTACCCACGGTCAGTCCTCTTAGGGCAAGAAAGGGCCCCTCAGTCCGATTCTCTTAAAATACTCTGCCGGGACCGGGGGAGGCTCTGGCATGTGGAGGGACTAGGCTCTGTGGATGGCCTCCTGTTTGGCCCCTCCTTCGTCTCACCAGGTCCAGGACCTGAGTGTTGCACCAGACTCCCCCGCTCCAAACACTGATGGTTATTATGGTTCAATCAACAACTACTGTACAGGATAATGGTATGAATGGGCAAATGGCTCTGGTTTGCTGCTTGAGTAAATTAATCTGAAAAGTAGAAACAGTTTGGACAGTAGGTGGCAGTGTTCCTACTGATCATATCTGAGTGGATTTCAGGCATGCTTTCATTCCTAAGCCAATAATTTGATGACCGGCAGCGGTTCCGGTAGGAGACACAAAGAGACTCCTTTGTGTCTCCTATCGGAACCACTGGTCATCAAATTATTGTTTTAGGAATGCGAAAAGAACAAAAAATATCCAAGAATTCAAGTCTCCATGGTGTGACTAATCGATAGAAAAAAAAACATTTTTTGGGGGTGAACTATCCCTTTAAGACCTTGATTCCCATGAATGGAAGTGATAGAAAATATCATTAAGTTCATAAATGATCACACATCATGTGAATAAATGTTTATTCAAATACATTTTCAGAATTTTCTCTCCAGATGCATACAGAACAATGTAATCGGTAATAAATACATTCGTACAATTGTAACATACTAGACGAGCAAAATAGCAAAGAACAAGGGCATTAATTTATGAATACACAGAGAAAAACATGGAGATAAGAATTTTGGGTCGCACCAACCGTGGCCGAATTAGAGATTTGATAGGTCATTTTTGGAAAATTCTGACAGCACTACTAAGCACGGACATGCGCAAAGGAACGCATGTATTCCAAACAGAGAGGAGCGTTTGGAATAGTGTGTACATGGTTAATTCCGATTGGTATATACCGATTCAAACGGTCTATACCACCCCTCCTAACCCGAATGAAAATTCATTCGGGTCAGACTGGAATGGAATATTCTATTCGAATTGAGGTGTCTACATGAGCATTTCTATTCTGAATGAATTCATCCATTCATTCATTCCGAATAGTAGTGTATTCATTCCGAATAAAGCTGTCCATGTAACTGCAGCCACTGTCTCTCTACATGTGATGTATGTGTTTACCTTGTTTACTGAGACACTACACTGTCTCTCTACATGTGATGTATGTGTTTTTCTTGTTTACTGAGACACTACACTGTCTCTCTACATGTGATGTATGTGTTTACCTTGTTTACTGAGACACTACACTGTCTCTCTACATGTGATGTATGTGTTTACCTTGTTTACTGAGACACTACACTGTCTCTCTACATGTGATGTATGTGTTTACCTTGTTTATTGAGACACTACACTGTCTCTCTACATGTGATGTATGTGTTTTTCTTGTTTACTGAGACACTACACTGTCTCTCTACATGTGATGTATGTGTTTACCTTGTTTATTGAGACACTACACTGTCTCTCTACATGTGATGTATGTGTTTACCTTGTTTACTGAGACACTACACTGTCTCTCTACATGTGATGTATGTGTTTACCTTGTTTACTTAGACACTACACTGTCTCTCTACATGTGATGTATGTGTTTATCTTGTTTACTGAGACACTACACTGTCTCTCTACATGTGATGTATGTGTTTATCTTGTTTACTGAGACACTACACTGTCTCTCTACATGTGATGTATGTGTTTTTCTTGTTTACTGAGACACTACACTGTCTCTCTACATGTGATGTATGTGTTTACCTTGTTTACTGAGACACTACACTGTCTCTCTACATGTGATGTATGTGTTTACCTTGTTTACTGAGACACTACACTGTCTCTCTACATGTGATGTATGTGTTTACCTTGTTTATTGAGACACTACACTGTCTCTCTACATGTGATGTATGTGTTTTTCTTGTTTACTGAGACACTACACTGTCTCTCTACATGTGATGTATGTGTTTACCTTGTTTATTGAGACACTACACTGTCTCTCTACATGTGATGTATGTGTTTACCTTGTTTACTGAGACACTACACTGTCTCTCTACATGTGATGTATGTGTTTACCTTGTTTACTTAGACACTACACTGTCTCTCTACATGTGATGTATGTGTTTATCTTGTTTACTGAGACACTACACTGTCTCTCTACATGTGATGTATGTGTTTACCTTGTTTACTGAGACACTACACTGTCTCTCTACATGTGATGTATGTGTTTACCTTGTTTACTGAGACACTACACTGTCTCTCTACATGTGATGTATGTGTTTATCTTGTTTGCTGTAAAAAGAGAGTCTGCTAAATGCATAACTTCTAAATTGTTTCCTATTCCTTTCCAAAATTGGCATCCAGAGTCTATTGGAAGGCCCCATAGGTTTTTGATATTTCATACTGTTTGCCTGTAACTGTTAAAACATAATATATATATATATATATATATATACATACACTATTGTATGATAATAAATAGTTATAAAACACAAGGAGAGATGTCAAAGGGTTAATGAAGTCAACAGAAATATGATGTTGTCTGATACAGTTCAGCTGAGGACACAGCCTCGGGGCACACACACACACTCACGCACACACGCGCGCGCGCCCGCGCACACACACACACACACACACACACACACACACACACACACACACACACACACACACACACACACACACACACACACACACACACACACACACACACACACACACACACACACACACACACACACACACACACACACACACACACACACACACACACACACACACACACACACCTGGTGACATGTGAATGAGCCAATGGGAGAAAGTGTCACAGAGCAGTTGGGCGGTTGAGTTGAACATAACACACACATGTTTGTTTTATGAGGCTTAAAGAGAATGATTGGGGGTTTGATAAGTGTTGTAATGTTGAGACGTATAAGAGTATATAGTACTGGGATTTAAATAAGAATATTAGAAGTTGTTTGGAAGTGTGGAATAATGAAAAGGCTGTCGTGTTGGAAAAAAATGCAGAAGTTGTTGGTTTGTAAAGGGTTAAAAAGTACTTTGGCTTATCGGGAGAATGCTGAACTTTTGAAGGTATTGAGAGAACATACTGCTAGAATTAACTAAGAATATTAGAAGCTGGCGCTAATGCTGTAATTGTTTTTTTATAAGATTTTTTGTGGCAAAAGGCTGTCGTGTTTTGTAAAGGGTACAACAAAGTTGTTTGCATGCTGTAGGAACGAATATAAAGAGAGCATCCTTGTTTTAATTAAATATATATTTTATTGCATTGTTCAACAGCACCACACACATGAAGTAATAAGATAAGAGCTCATGAAGGTTCCACTGATTATGAACAGCAGTCAATATTAGACCTTCTGTGACCAGAAGGGTCAACATTTGAATTTGAATATAATATATATATATATATATATATATATATATATATATATATATATATATATATATATATATATATATATATATATATATATATATATATATATATATATATATTTATTTATTTATTTTAAACTAAAATCTGTGCTTCTGGGGGGTCCCTGAAACAAAGATATTTTGAGATGGGGGTCCGTGGCCAAATACATATCAGTTTGGGGGCCTTGACATGAAAACGTTTGAGAACCACTGATATTATAGCAACATTTTTTCATAAAACTGTTAGGATTTAGAAGACATTTGTAGAATGGGGCCTCAGATCTTAATGGGTTAATATGGGTGGGGTCAGAACATATTCATTCATTTTAACCCTTTAAGACCTGAAGAAGCATCTGTGTCACATTTTCATTTGAGCTAAAAAGCATTATTTTACACTTTGGCTATTCAAAAATAGCAGATCTACAAGCTCATATGAGCTTGTAGATCTGCTATTTTTGAAAAATCATATTTTTTTTTTTGCAAATCTTGAGACTTGAGCTACAAAAGCGAACATTTGTAACTCAAATCTTTGCTTCTGGGGGATTCAACAGTTTTTTGAAAAAACTTATGTCGCCATAATATCAGTGGTTCTTTTTTCCATGTCAAGGACCCCCAAAATGACATGTATTTGGCCACGGACCCCCATCTAAAAATATATGTTCCAGGGACCCCCGGAAGCAAAGATTCGAGTTAAAAAACCCTGCTTTAAAACAATATATATTAAAAGATTTGCACACATTTTCACAATTTTTCAAAAATAGCAGATCTGCAAGCTCGTAGCGCGGCACTCGGTGCCGCGCAACGAGATTGTATGTCTGCTATTTTTTTAATAGCCAAAGTGTAAAATAATGCTTTTTAGCTCAAATCAAAAAGTGACACAGATGCTTCTTCATGTCTTAAAGGGTTAAGTGTCTTCTCCCCATGAGGTAGGTCAACAAAACATTCAACCACAATCAAACAGAGCTGATTTGCAACGACTTCAACCATTATTTTATACTTTGGCTATTCAAAAATAGCAGATATACAAGCTCATAGAGTGCCGCGCTATGAGCTTGTAGATCTAAATTATAATTTTTTCAATCATGAAAATTTGTTCAATATATATTGAATAAATATTTTTAAAGCGAAGATTGTTAACTCAAATCTTTGCTTCTGGAGATTCTACAAATATCTTCTAAATCCTAACAGTTCTTAAGTTGCTATAATCAGTCCTTGACTTTTTCATGTCAAGGACCCCCAAAGTTATATGTATATGGCAGCCTACCCCCCATCTCAAAATATGTTGTTCCAGGGACCCCCATGAAGCAAAGATTTGAGTTAAACATTTTCGGTGCCACGCTATGAGCTTGTATATCTGATATTTCTGAATGGCCAAAGTATAGAGACACACGGCCGGAAACAGAAGGCCTACAAATTCACGCCCACTTTTGAGATAGCCTACTTTTAAAATATTCCTACATTAACTGGAGACGATATTGATTTAAATAAAAATATGTTTCCAAATGTATGGAGTGTCTTTGTCAACATATCTTCTCGTTTTCTTAATAGTTGATGTGTTTCACATTTAATTTGCCACTTTAACGAGTTACCCATAATGTTAACACAGCAGAGGGTAGACGGCAGACAGACAAGTTGTCGCATTTCAGTGACATCACTGCCTTTACGAGCGCGGAGCGCGCCGAGCGCTGACCAGTGGTGTACCCACTGTAGAGACAGGATAGGCGGTTGCCTGCCCAACAAAGATCTCGCCTCCCCTAAAAAAAATCAAAAAAATAACCCGAAAATGTGTCATTGTGTGCTTAACACATTGAGTGCCAAAAACGGTCCGGACCGTTTTTCATAATCCTAACAAGGTGTGCCAAAAACGGTTATGGCCATTTTTGGGAAAAAATATGAAAAATTAAAAAAAAAAATATATTTTTTTCAATTTTTTTTTTTTTTTCCTCCACAGCACCAAGAGATATCATTTTACGAAGATTTAGACTCCAATCCACTTCCTTGTTAAGTTATGACTTCAAAAGCCTGTATCTCGGCTCTACTGTACTTTTTGTTTTTACGATGTATTTTCGACTATTTTCAACTGGCTGCAACTATGGAACGGATTACCGAATGTTTTTAATCTTTTTCCCCGGATTGTACGAGACCTCTATGTGTGTAATGAGGGTATCACCGTGAGGACGGTGATCACTGAAAATGTTTTGTGACTACTTGAAAAAGGTCCAAAAATGGTTAAAATTCCAGGCACTGGAGGTACCCTGTTTTGAAAAACCCCTGGCACTCAATGTGTTAATGTCCTCAAAGTCACGCATCCAAGAAGCTTTGAACTGAGCAGACTGGACCTTCTGTTCCAGAGATAATGACCAAAACATATTGAAAACGGACACTTTCGCCAGTTTTCTGGGTATTGAAAACCTCTAGGGATGCGTCCGTGACGTATATACCATGCGACCACTTAAACTCTAAATCTCCGATGCTAGCGGTTTTGACATACTGATGGAGTATATTATAGTATATTGCGGGTAGTATATCGAGATGACAGATATGGGACATTAAAAAGGATAAATTAAACAAATGGGACAGTTTATTAGAACACAAAAAAAATCGCTACAGCTTCAGTAGTTAACCAGTGAAATTACGGCATTATACAATGCCTCTCATAGAGATTGCATTGAGAGCTGCAGTTCATCGTTCTAACAGACCCCGAGTGTCAAAAGTGGGCGTGAATGTGTAGGCCTTCCGCTTCCGCCCGTGTGTGTCTATAAAATAAACAAAACATTCGACCACAATCAAACGGAGCTGATCTGCAACGAGATCCTGACTTCTTCATAATCTAATAATTCAACCACCACACAGGAGCACCTCATTAGAGTAGAGACCATTGTATAATGAGTGAGGACCAATTATATGAAGATAAGGTTGAAAATGGGTGTAGTGCTCCTTTAACGGTGTCGTTTTGCAATGGCGGTATAATGACTTTGGGGGTGTGGTCTAGGGCAGTGGTTCTCAACCTGCGGGTCGGGGTCCCCACATGATTTTTGGGGAGGAGGGGGGTCCCCAGATGACAGTAAAGTGACAATATAAGGACCTTTTTAATACCTAAAAAGAAGGAAAAGAAAAGAAATGAAAAAAGACCATTACTGCATCAAACTATACTAATTTACAAAAACTGGTCAAACATTGGCCAAATTGTCAAATACTATAAGAGGCAAAATTTTAGAAAATAGACGATCTACAAGCTCAAGGCTTGAGGCGTTGTGTGAGCTTGTAGATTGGCTATTTTCACAATATATTTATCTGTGGAACTGAGTCGAACTAAATGTAATGCCTCAATTCTAAGTGCTTGTCAGGGTGGGGGGTCCCCAGTTCAAATATGATTATTTTGGGGGGTCCCCAGTTCAAATATGATTATTTTGGGTGGTCCCCAGTTCAAATATGATTATTTCGGGGGGTCCCCAGTTCAAATAGGATTATTTTGTGGGGGGTCCCCAGTTCAAATAGGATTATTTTGGGGGGGCCTGAAATGAATGAGAACCACTGGTCTAGGGCGGGACTATGATCTCGAGGGTGTGGTCTAGGGCGGGACTATGATCTTGAGGGTGTGGTCTAGGGCGGGACTATGATTTTGAGGGTGTGGTCAAGGGCCACGGCCGTCAGGCCCCAGACGCGGTGCTTGCCGTGGCGGAACACGGGGAGTGTGTATCCGTACTTGTCGCCGACGCGGAAGTGCGTGTAGCCGCAGTTGCGGGGGTCACACACGTGGGACAGGGACAACGTGAAGATCTCCTCCACCTGGAGAACACAGACACGGGACAGAAAGTTAGCCATGGTTCACATTAAGGCTGAATGATTAATTGTTTAGCCTTAATGTGAACAGTCGCGATTTGAAACCAAGCGATAAGCTAATCGCAAAGGCCGCGACTTTAATTATTCTTTTTTTAAATCATAATATTCATTCCCGCATTAATATTAATCCCAGAGACTTGTCTCCTTCTCTCCATAGTGGCTGCCTCTCTCTACAGGGAGCAGCGAGTCACCCCTCCTCTCCCTCACCCTCCCTCCCTGGTGGCAATGTGTATTTATAGTTTGTCGAACGGCCGTGTTGCGCAAATCCGCGATTCCGCACGTAGAGGTAAAATGTTATTTTCGGTGCGACATAAGTAGTGTAGTAGTAGTGTTGCTCCTATCTATGTTTGTTTCACTTTTTATTAATGTAAGAACAGTGGCTTCTCTTTCATTGGTAGGCAGGTTTCTGAACTGTCCCACAGCCCACAACGGTTAGCAAGATTAGCATCTGAAACCAGACACAACAATACAGACCCTCTTCTATACTGCTGCAGAGCCATGTCATAATTAATCTGCGTTTACATTTTTGACACAAAACTAGAAATGTATGTGGGCATATTAATAGATTTCTGCTGTATGTATAACATGTTGTCCAGTCATCCAGCGATAAGAACAGAGGTGTTGGTAGTACCTCTTGGGGGTTTGGTTTGAAGGACAGCGCCTCTAGTGGTCCGAGGTTAGCCAGCACAGGAGCGATCATCATCCCAGACTGAAACAGAAGACATATCATTACATTTAGAATTATAGGGCTGAACAATTACCCCATTTAGGGCGGGAACCCCTATTTGTAACTATATCTTTCAAGACGGGAACCCCTTTTGGGGTTCTTGTTGCTATGTATGTACAGTATATAGCAACATTTTTTGTACTTTTTTAATATATATTTGAAGTTTTTCAGAAAACTATAGGTCAGCAACAACATGAAGTACTGTAATTTAGAACCCAATACAGCGCACCAGGGGGTCCCCAGCAAAATGTGTTAATACAGCATCACAATCCTTTAAACTACTTTATCCATATTTTAGAAGTTGGCTATTTGAAATAGCAGAGCTACAAGCTCGCACATCAGCTATTTTTGCATTCTTTTAAATAATTTTGATTTATTTTAGCAAAAAAACGTTTCTTTCAGATGGGGGTCTGTGGCCAAATATATATCAATTTGAGGGTCCTTGACATGAAAACGTTTGAGAACTACTAAAGGACCGTTTTCGTTTTTTTTTCACTTTTAGCTCACTGTCTAAGTCATATTGTCAGGTGGAAACCTTGTATGTCCAAAACCCTTACTTTTAAGGAAATGGAACAGAAACTTTCAGTAATAGTGAAAATAGCCGATTCGGTTTTCTGTCATTGTGGGGAAAGCTTTCTCTGAAAATAGCCGATTGACACTGAATTGAATACCAAGGACCTCAATGGAAACAAGACCGCAAGGACGTTTTTTGAACGGACCTTTTAGACAAAGTATTTTAACCCATTAAGACCGCAGCAGTGCATCTGTGTCACTTTAGATTAGATTTCTTTGGCTATTCAAAAATAGCAGATATACAAGCTCATAGCGTGGCACCGAGTGCCGCGCTATGAGCTTGTAGATCTGCTATTTTTTTTTTTAATCTTGAAACTTTTTTTTTTATAGATTTTTTTCAAAAAACTGTTAAGTTTTAGAAAACATTTTTAAGAATCGCCTCAGGTCTTAATGCAAGGTTCCCCAATTACTTTTCCCCAAGGGCCAAATTATATCTCGGGTACCAAGCCGAGGGCCAGGGGGCATTGTGCCCCTCTAGTCTAATCCAGCTAATTTGACACTGATTTAGGCCTGGGATTCTTAAATCCTGTGTTGAGGGTCACAAAAGGAAAAAAATGCACTCTGGAAACAAAATAAGTCTGCTTGAAAAGTAATACAGATTAACAGCAGCCAGTTGTACATACTGAAAATAAAAATAAGTCCAGAATCAACAATTGACTTACAGATGTGTTTGTTAGTCTGCTTGAACAGTAATACAGACATTGTTATTATTATTATTTTTTTTACTTTTTCTTTTCTTATTTTTTTACAGGAGTCGTCGCGGGCCGCACAGTTGCCTCTCGCCGGCCACAAATGGCCTGCGGGCCGCCTATTGGGGGAACCCTGTCTTAACACATTGACTGCCAAGAACGTAGTCCTACGGTCCATTAAATCCAACTGTTAAGTGCCGAGACCGTAGTGATACGGTCCGGGTGCTTTTTCGTTTTTTTTTTTTCGTTTTTTTTTTAATTTGCTACACGGACCATTTTCAGTGTAACACCACCGGAACGGAACTATTTGCGATCCGGTTTTGCCGTTCCCGTCGGCCTCCATTCTAAAGCGCACACAAAAACGCCATTTTCTCCCTTGTAGTTTTTTCTCCTCAGTCATCACTGTTTAACATAAACCGTTCTAACTACAACATGGATGCCCCGTTTGACACGTGGTCTGCACTAGTAGACACAGGGACATGCGCACGATGTTTACAAACAGTGCATCGCGCATTCTAAAGGATTTTAACGGGGTCTATGGTGACGTGAAAAAAACAAAAAACAACAATAAAACCTTGGCACTGGTGAGTACATTATGAGATTAACCTTTGGCAGTGGATGTGTTAATGGGTTAAATGTAACTGTGCTGTTTTACATGTTTTGCCTAATAAAATATTCAATCAATCAATCTCACAACAGGTGAAATATGGAGATACAAGGTTTCTGCCCGACAGAGACGATATCCCGTATGTTTTACATGTTTACAGACACTTCACATTGTGGATGAACTGTTGCACTGGTACAGTAGATGTTGGTGGATGTGTCTCACCATGTCTCGTAGAGGCTTGAGGACGCCCCAGACCTGCTGTTTGTCCACGGTGATGCCCAGCTCCTCCTGGGCCTCTCTGAGGGCCGTCTCCACCACGTCTTTATCTGCCTGGTCACTCTTACCACCGGCAAAGCTGCACATAACAGGGACACATCACATTAAAAACCTCCTGCAAAGCTGCACATAACAGGGACACATCACATTAAAAACCACCTGCAAAGCTGCACATAACAGGGACACATCACATTAAAAAAACACCTGCAAAGCTGCACATAACAGGGACACATCACATTAAAAAACACCTGCAAAGCTGCACACAACAGGGACACATCACATTAAAAAACACCTGCAAAGCTGCACATAACAGGGACACATCACATTAAAAACCACCTGCAAAGCTGCACACAACAGGGACACATCACATTAAAAAACACCTGTAAAGCTGCACACAACAGGGACAAATCACCCATTGAGACCTGAAGCCGTTTCTACATGTCTCCTAAATCCCAACAGTATTCTTAAAAACCTATGTTTCTATATCAGTGGTGCTCAATCTTTTTCATGTCAAGGACCCCCACAATTATATGTATTTGGCCGCGGACCCCCATCAAAATATTTTGTTCCAGGGACCCCTAGAAGCAAAGATTTGAGTTCAAAATGTTCGCTTTAAAATACATATATTTCAAAGATTTGCACACATTTTCGCGATTTTTCAAAAATAGCAGATCTACAAGCTCATAGCGCGGCACTCGGTGCCGCACTATGAGCTTGTATATCTGCTATTTTTGAATAGCCCAAAGTGTAAAATAATGCTTTTTAGCTCAAATCTAAAAATGACACAGTTCCAGGTCTTAATGGGTTAACACATCGTGTGCCAATCGCTTAGTTCTACGCGAAGTGGTCTTTTTTTGTTTCTCTCTCGCAGTGACACATTTCATTGTAGCACTCTCTCGCAGTGACACATTTCATTGTAGCACTCTCTCACAGTGACACATTTCATTGTAGCACTCTCTCGCAGTGACACATTTCATTGTAGCACTCTCTCGCAGTGACACATTTCATTGTAGCACACCAGGAAACGGAAATGAATGTCAATCGAAGATTTTCGTTCCCATCTGCCGGCGCCGCTCTAAAGCTTCCGCTAAATCGCCATTATCTCGGTGTTGTTTTTCTCCGCGCTGAACGCTGTTTAAAACGTTTTTTTTTTTTAGAAACTGCGACTACTGCAAAATGGAATGTCGCCGATTGAAAGTGTCTTCTCTGGGCCACTCACACAGCTACCCTGTGTGTCTACAAACAGTTTAACGCGCGATCATAAGGTATCTAGCGAGGTCTGTGGCGAGGTGAACAAAAACAAAAAAACAACAATTAATCGCTAGCACTGGTGAGTACATTATGATATTAAACTCTGGCATGGAATGTGTTAAAACCACCTGCAAAGCTGCACATACAGGGAACGCTCACATTAATCCATTAAGACCGGGAACGCATCTGTGTCATTTTAGATTTCTTTGGCTATTCAAAAAATTGCATATCTACAGGCTCGCTTGATTTGAAAAATCATGAAAATGTGTGTAAATCTTTGAATATACATATATTTTTTAAGGGAACATTTTTACTCCAATATGTGCTTCTGGGGGGTCCCTGGAACAACATATATTTTGAGATGGTGGTCCACGACCAAATACATATAATTTTGAGGGTTCTTGACATCAAAAAGTTGGAGCACCACTGATATAGCAACATACTGTTAGGATTTAGAAAACATTTTTAGATTATGTATTCAGCCACGGGCCCCCCTCTCAAAATGTTGTTCCAGGGGCCCCCCAGAAGCAAAGATTGTAGTGAAAAATGTTCGCTTTGAAAAATACATATATTCAAAGTTTTCAAGATTTTTCAAAAACAGCAGATCTACAAGCTCATAGCGCGGCACTCGGTGCCACGCTATGAGCTTGTAGATCTGCTATTTTTTGAATAGCCAAAGAAATCTAAAATGACACAGATGCTTTCCCGGTCTTAATGGCTGAAATAAAAGACTACATTATGGACAGATGCAGGACATAAATTGCAGGATAAGAATTTAAAAACGTATTGGGCTCCACACACAGTACTTTGCCATTTACAATGTAGGCATTTATCAATGGCTCTTATCCAGAGGTATTATAATGCTTATATTCTGAGATCAGAGTATAAACAGAGTAAACATGCAGAGATGCTCATAGGCCTGCGTCCTGTATCGCTGACGCACAATATGGAGAACGAGGACGCATTCATGACACCGTCGTGGCGTCCATGGGACGCACTAGAGTTGTCACCAACAACAGAGAAAAATAATTTGCGGTAAAATATTTTTTCCCGAGAATATTTCACAAATCCACGGGACACCACCATTTTGCATGGCCACGCGTCCTACTTTATCCTACTTTATAAACAATAAAATCCACGTAGAAATCGTCTTAGAAAGATGATACAAATAACAACAATAATGCACGGGAACCGCCATTTTTGCGCATGCTCACTGCTCAGACCGAATTCTTTAGGTAACGCGTTTGTGTGCGACACACAACGAGGGCCGCCCGTAAAACTTGACGCAAAGGCAACAGAAAACACTCCTTTGTTGTGAATTTTTGTGGGACAGGTCCTGTTTTTCTTTTACCAGCAGAAAGACTATTGTTCCATCTGTAATAATGTCTGTATTTGATTATGGGGATACACTGTATATGCATGCTTCACTCTCCACACTGAAGCCTCTGGATGCAGTCTACCACAGTGCCTTGCGTTTTATTACTGGTGATGATTATCTCACCCATCACTGTATTTTACATGATAAAGTGGGTTGGCCATCTCTCGCAGTTCGTAGAGAGCAACATTGTATGTTATTTATTTATAAGGCCTTGTGTGGTAAACTTCCTTTATACCTAACCTCGCTTTTGGAACCAAAGGTTACTGGTCACTCAACACGTTCACAAACACACATTAGATATACCAGTCCACGTAAGAGCAGTGAACAAGGAAAAACTACATTCATGTATTATGCTCCACACAAATGGAACAAACTTCAGGACTCTCTGAAACTGGTGTGATTGGTCTCAATAGAGACATTCAGGGTGCTTCTTGAGGACACACTACATAGTGACTGTACCTGTTTCATGTAACACTGTTTATTGCATCTGATTTTTAAATCTCTGTGTTTCATTTCATGTCCTCACTGTATTGTCTGATTCACCGCCTCTTGATTATTTTGGTGTTGTTTATGCTTCTACTTTTCTTTTTTTTGATTTATTGTCAAAGTGTGTGACATTGTAATGTGATTCAAATGTTTGTTATCAGGACCCACTACATTGAAAACCTAGCAACATCACTGAACATGAACTATCTTCAATAAACAACAAGGTGAATAATCACATTACTGTAGACATAAACGTTGCTGCTTCACTGACCTGACGTCTCCCTTGTGTCGGCCCTTCAGCGCGTTGGAGCGCAGCGTGAACAGGAAGGCCGGCCGGTCCTCCACCGAGCACAGAGACACCAGGACCGAGGCCTTCCATCTGCCCTGGTTCTTCTGGTTCTTCCTGTCCTTGGTGTGGTCCTTGTGGTCCTTGACATCAGTGGTGGAAAAAAGTACTCAAATTCTTTACTTAAGTATAAAGGTACCAACACTGCAATATAGAAATACTCTGTTTACAAGTAAAAGTCCAGATTTCAAAATTGACTCGAGTAAAAGTACACAAGTATTGGCTTCAAAAATGTACTTACAGTACCAAAAGTAAAAGTGCTAAAATGTTTGAAAATAGCAGATCTACATTGTGAGCTTGTAGATCTGCTATTTTCAAACAGCTTAGGTATAAAATAGGGCTGAAGTGGTTAATGTATGTTTTATAATATAATAATTAATATCTGCAAAGTAACTAGTAACTAAAGTTTTCAAATAATTGTAGTGGAGTAAAAGTACAACATTTGTCTCTGAGATGTAGTGGAGTAGAAGTAAAAGTACTGAACATGGGAAATACTCCAGTAAAGTAAAAAACAATCCTCAAAAGTGTACAGTACTTGAGTAAATGTACTTAGTTACTTTACACCACTGGTCCTTGTCCCCCGCCGCCTCGTACAGCTTGCGGTTTGGCCCCAGCGTCTGTCGACAGCGCTCCTCGTTCTCCGCGGACAGGCAGTCCTTCATAGAGTCTGCTTCACGAGGAGCATACGTGGCCAGATGGAGGGCTCTGACCTGGGCTGTGGAGCACTGAGGAGGAGGAGGTCTGGTACTCTGGAGGAGGAGGAGGTTCAAAGACCACCCTGATCTGTGTTGTTGTTGTTGTTCCGGGATGCCGCTGCTGAAAGGCCTGAGAAACAGTGGTGGAAAAAGCACTCGAATGTTTTACTTTAAGTAAAAGTATCAATATTGCAAGGTAGAAATACTCTTGTTACAAGTA
Organism: Gymnoscopelus microlampas; assembly: GCF_963454915.1. Taxonomy (NCBI): domain Eukaryota; kingdom Metazoa; phylum Chordata; class Actinopteri; order Myctophiformes; family Myctophidae; genus Gymnoscopelus; species Gymnoscopelus microlampas. Next base: position 3,622,771 of record NC_139945.1, on the reverse strand, counting down.
AAAGTCAGATATTCAGATTTTACTTGAGTGAAAGTACAAAGGTATTGGCATCGAAATGTACTTAAAGTACCAAAAGTAAAAGTACGATCTACAAGCTCACAATGCGTCGCAATGCGACGCATTGTGAGCTTGTAGATCGGCTATTTTCAAATGGCCTAAATGTAAATAGGGCTGAAGTGGTTAATGCATGTTTTGTAATAATAATCAAAATCTACAAAGTAACTAGGGGCGTATCGTCATAGATGGCCCGGTCTATAAAACTCTGCTCCCCCAGGGGAAAGAAAAACTAAAAAATCAACATAACAACATTAGCACCCCTCACCCTATTCTGTTGTTGCCAACCACAGAAATTCGCCTTTGTTTTCAAATCGGGCTTATTTGCATTCGGCCGAATTGTTAATGGGTGGCCATTAAAAAACGGTTTCCCCGTCAAACCTTGCCAGGCAGCAGCGGCTGCTGGTGGGGGGCCAGTGGGGCCACAACCAGCAGCGCCCACCACAACGCCAGACCCGCCACCACCAGCAACCATCTCCGCGGCCATGCAGCAGCACCATAAGTGCGCCCCTGCTCCCCGGATTCCAGCGGCGCAGTTGCGCCTACAGACCTCTCTGCTATCGACGAGCCAGCAACTCAACCCAAACTAAGCCGCTTCCCAACTATACTTGCATATTGTGTTTTATTCACGTTTCTCTCGCTTGCATTAACGCTGATGGTAGGCTAATTCTCAATAGACTGTCACTTATCAGCCATCGTTGCGCGAGCCCTCACCCGCCCCCCAGATTCAGGGGGGGGTTAAGAATCTGGCCCGGTCCACGTTAGAACCCACCGTACGCTACTGCTAGTAACTAAAGTTAAACACTCAAATAAAGTAAAACATACCAACAAAATCTACCTTAGTGCAGTACTTGAGTAAAAGAACTTAGTTACTAGAACTTAGTACACCACTGGAGATAAGTTACTTTGAAGGAGAGCGGGGTACCTTTGAGACGTGGCTGCAGCGTGGCTGAATGAAGGAGGATGACGGTGAGGGCTTGTGTCCGCTGGTCTTTGACAGGGCTGAGGACCCTTATTGGGGGCTTTGGAACAGCCGTGGCTACTACCGGTCGCTTTGTGATCGTGTGCGAGACGTTTGAACAACGTGGCCTTTGACCTCCAAGCGTCAACGGCTAGCGGCGACGACGCCCCAAAGAGTTTTGGATGTGAAGACGGCAGGCCGTCCTGGGCCAAGAAGAAAAAGTCTGCTTTTAACTGATTCATGGCTGAGTTAACGGAATAGGACTCAGTGTCTTGCTCTGCTAAAGATCCTTCTGTCCCGTTGGCTCTTCCTCTGTCTTTGTGAAAAGAGGAGGAGACCGCCTTGGCTCCGGGGGGTCCGGCGGTGTTGCATCTACAGCAGGCGTGTTGTCGTGCGGCGGGGGGAGGGAAGGGGAAGGCGTGGCCGGGGTCTCTCGCGCCGAGCAGCAGGGGTCTGACGGAGCCGAACGTGACGTGAGGGTTCCTGAACATCCTGGACGAGAGAGGAAATGGAATCACAAGTTAATAAAGAGCAGAGAGGTCACAGAGCAGCCTGTGTGTCAGGGCAGTGCAGTACTGCTTGTCCACCAGCAGGTGTCCTACCACCAGCACCTTAATGTCCACCAACCACTGCACATAAAGATTGGTTTATTAATGTATTTACTTTACTGGAGTACTTGAAATGTTCAATACTTTTACTTCTACTCCACTATCTCAGAGGCAAATATGTTTTACTTAAAACTTTAGTTACTAGTTACTTTGTAGATTTTGATTATTATTACAAAACATACCACTTAACCACTAACTAAGGAGGGACCCCCGTAAGCATGGTGGAAATGTTACCACTTCAGTCCTATTTAAAGTATGGCTATTGGAAAATAGTAGATCCACAAGATCCCAACATGTCGCCATGCGAAACATTGTTTCATGATTTGAGTGCACAGGGATCTAATTTTAAATAAGCCAAGTGCTTTTATGAGCGATCCAGTTTAGAGGATGTCGTATTGTTAACTGTACTTCCATGATGTCCAAGATCACAATACCAGAGGCAGCTCCACAAACCTTGTCCAACCCTTTTTTGGCTCAACAAAGGGAAGTAACTCGTTCTCATGCTATTCATCAAAAATGTGGAACGCCCTACCAAAAGGAGTAAAGGAGTGTAAAACCCTACTCTCCTTCAAAACTGCCCTAAAGATACACCTTCAGGAGGCTGCAATTGGAAAATGGCCCCTGTCTAAGTCCTAACCTAACCTACCCCCCCCCCCCCCTCCTTCTTCTTTTGTACATATTTCTCACTCTTCATACCAGTAACCTGTAAACTGATTGTATGACATTCTATAGTAGTGTGTATATCTGTCTGTCTCTTATATGTCACCATGATTTGTGTGCGTGGGGAACTCATTTGAAACAAGCTCTGTGCTTTTATGAGTCTTCCAGTTTAGTAGACCTTGTATTGTGAATTTGTACTTCCATGTACTGTTGTTCTCATGTCTTACTAAATAAAGTACATCAATCAATCAATCAATCAATCAATCCATGTACTGTTACCATGTCTTTCTAAATAAAGTATTCAATCAATCAATCAATCAATCAGCTTGTAGATCTACTATTTTCAAACAATGTTTTTATACACTTCATGCATAATGATATATCTTGTGAAACGGGACATTCTGTATAATGGATACTTTCTACTTTTGGCATTTTAAGTATATTTTGATTTGCCAATACTTCTGTGATTTTACTAAAGCATATATATTTTTTACCTGACTTTTACTTTTTAACAGAGTATTTCTACATTGCAGTATTGATACTTTTACTTAAGTAAATAAATGGAGTATTTTGTATATTATATCATATTAAATAAGGACTGATCATCATCATTATGTCATCAAGCTGCAGTCACGTGGTGAGACCAGGGTTGCCAGATCTGCTTATTATAATTTCCCCGCAAGAAGATTTTATTTGAAAATAGCAGATCTACGAGCTCACGACGCGTTGTGAGCTCGTAGATCTGCTATTTTCAAATAGCTGATGTATATGTTAAAGTGCTCATTTGGCCCATTTGTCGCTTCTTTTTGACTGATTTTCCTAGACCTGGTTGCTTGTTTCTCTCACAGAATCTGGCAACACTAGGTGAGCCGGCCCGTCATGATGACGTCATCATAGCTGCCTTGTTTTTAGCTCCTTAAAAACACCAAACATTTAACTTTTAAACTACAAACAAATAACATTAAACTCCTCGGCGTTTAACGTCATTTATAAGCTCATTCCAACAACAACGACACGTTATAGATGTCATAATAACACTATAAATCACTATTTAAACTATTAGAGCTGACGAGCTAATGCTAGCTAGCGTTAGCTTAGCCTTATAACTTGATAGTAGTTGCCATGTCCGCTTATTATAAGCGCCACTGGGCTTGTTTTTCTGTAAAGTTTGCTTGTAAATATTGGTGGGTTATGTTGAGACTATATCATAGTCACTTCTTTTAGGCTTGTTTTCCTAAAGCTGGTTGCTTATTTCTTTCGCACAGTCTGGCAACGCTGGTTAGCACTACTAACAGTTTAGCGTCAATAAGTCATGTATAATAAATAAAACAAATGGTGTTTATTTACCTGCTTATAGAATCATATCAGCTTTATATTTGCGCTGTTTAACTAGTTAAAAAAGTTATGGTCGTTATTAAACTTTACTTCTCTACTCTGGACAAGTTAAGTTAGCATGTTAGCCCAATGGTTAAAGGCTAGCTAGCATGTTAGCCGACTAGCTTAGCATTCACAACTAGCCTCACTTCAGCAGGCTTTCCGCAGAACGTGTGGAAAAGCCTGGTTTCTATTGAGAATTAACCAGTGTGATCCGGTTTAGAGCCCCGCCTTACTGTATCCGGTCACTTGCACCGCACACCCACATGCAAGAAACGTTTCCCTATCCGGTATAAGAACCCAGACCGGATACATCAACTTCATCCCAGTCTAATTCACACAACAGCCAAATGGCTAAGCTAGTCGGCTAACGTTAGCCTAGTCAAAGGCTAAAGCCGGCCAAATGTGTTTATATAATAAAGTGAAAATGCGCTCTTGTGCTGAAACACGTCTACAACGTGTATTTTAACCTTTCATTTCCAGACTAATGAACACAATATAATTATGTTTAATAAGTGTAGATGAATATAAACACTCACCTTGAACCAGAGGGACAGACACGCCCCCCCAGCTCTGCTAACTAGAGCTAAATGCTAACTGCTGCTAACACTGTACAGTCAATATGGCTGATTAGCATGTGTTGCTTCATACATACTGTATCCCATTGGTTATCAAAGTGGGGTCCGGGGACCCCCAGGGGTACTTGAGGGAGTTCCAGGGGGTCCCCAGCTAAATGATGGATAGGAACCAAATGGACCCTTATGGGTCTGTAACTCTGAGAGTGTACAAAATATGGAACCAAATTTGGTTCCATATTTTGTACACTCTCAGAGTTAAATTAACATTAATTTTACAATATGAATTGGGGTCCCAGAGATAGAGCCATTAAATGGAGTCTGTACTCTGTAGCCCTAATGCATGTCAAACTGGGGGTCCTTGAAATTAAAATGGTTGAGAATCACTGCTAGAGCCGTAAAAATCTTCTCTTATGGGGGTCCCTGGCTTATCTTTTCAAATGGGGGTCCGCGGGCTAATAAGTGTCAATTTGGGGGTTGGTTGAGATGAAAAAGTTTGAGAACCACTGCTGTATCCTATGGTACATTTACTCAAGTACTGTACTTAAGTACAATTTTGAGTTTTTTTTTACTCTACTGGAGTATTTCCAATATCCAATACTTTTACTTCTACTCCACTACATCTCAGAGGCAAATATTGTACTTTTACTCCACTACAATTATTTGAAAACTTTAGTTACTAGCTACTTCGCAGATATAAATTATTATATTATAAAACATACATTAACCACTTTAGCCCTATTTTATACCTAGGCTATTTGAAAATAGCTGATCGCGACGCGTTGTGAGCTTGTAGATCTGCTATTTTCAAACATTTTAGTACTTTTAACTTTTGGTACTTGGTAAGTATATTTTGATGCCAATACTTTTGTGCTTTTACTCAAGTAACATTTTGAACACAGGCCCTTTACGTGTAACAGAGTATTTCTACATTGTGGTATTGCTAATTTTACTTAAGTAAAATATCTGAGTACTTCTTCCACCACTGACTGTACCCTGACTGACTGATACTACTGACCCCCCTGTGTGCCCCCAGTTAATGGTATAACCAGTCAAGCTGGCTCCTACCTGTGGCCCCCCACGCTGTAAAGTAAACACAGAGCTTAATTCATACCAGTCTAACTGGCCCCCCAAGTAAACCATGGAAAGTAATTAACAGTGGTGGAAAAAATACTAAAACAATTCAATACTGCAATGTAAAAATACTCTGTTTCAAATAAAAGTCCCAGAATGAAAAATGAGTAAAAGTACAAAAGTATCGGTATCAAAATGTACTTAAATTACCAAAAGTAGAAATTTCTCATTCCGCAGAATGTCCCACTTCAAGTTATCAAATATATAAAAAATCTTTTGAAAATAGCCGATCTACAAGCTCACAATGTGACGCATTGTGAGCTTGTAGATCGGCTATTTTCAAATGGCCGAAATGTATAGAGGGGCTTAAATTACCAAAAGTAGAAATTTCTCATTCCGCAGAATGTCCCACTTCAAGTTATCAAATATATAAAAAATCTTTTGAAAATAGCCGATCTACAAGCTCACAATGTGACGCATTGTGAGCTTGTAGATCGGCTATTTTCAAATGGCCGAAATGTATAGAGGGGCTGAAGTGGTTACTATATGTTTTGTAATAATCAAAATCTACAAAGTAACTAGTAACTAAAGTTTTCATATAATTGTAGTGGAGTAAAGTATTCGAAGGTTCTGCTAAAAGGACAACACAAAAAGCCCCAGGGGGCTTGTTTCCATCGTGGTCCATTGTACTCAATTCATGGGTAATCCATACATATGATATCAGTGGTGTGTTCTACCGTTATATACTGTACACGCCGTATACAGTCCAGGTTATTTTGGGGAAAAGCGTATACAGTCTAATAACCATGTTTCATCCATTGAAAACGCGAGAGCGTATACCCACGACCACACACCACTGTCACTGTATGATGATTATGATTACCGTACATACAATACATAACGGTAAAAAAAAGAAAAACAGTAGCATGGTTCTAGTATTAGTTATATTATAGTTCAGTGATTCTTTTTATTCTTTCATTTCAAGATCCCCCACTTTCATATGCATTAGTTCAGGGGTCTTCAACAGGGGGTCCAGGACCCCTAGGGGGTCCTCAGAGTTACTAAAGGGGGTCCGCCAAATCTTTGTGTGATATGATTATTTTTTTTTTTTACATTAACCACTTGAACCCTAGCATCACTTTTCTGAGGAGAACTTTAGCCAAAAATAGCCGATCTACAAGCTCACACTGCGAGGCGTTGTGAGCTTATAGATCGGCTATTTATTGTCACATGATATCACATTACAAGTGAAATTCTTAAAGGGATGTTTTTTTTCTATCAATTACACATTACACATTACACATTACTCCGCCGATCATCAAATAATATCATCAAATAATATTAGGAATACGACAAAAACTAAAACAATCTCCATGAATTCAAGGCTTCATGGCATGTGTAATTGATAGAAAATAAGTAATGTTTTGGGTGAACTATCCCTTTAATTGTGCAGGCCCATCAAGGCAGTTAAAAGATAGATAGAGAATTATTAGAGCATAGAAGAGATACAGGGCATAAAATGTAGCTATAATGTGCATAATAAATTAAGAATCATGAAATGTATGTAAAGGAGAGTCCATTTAAAACACAGTTCAGTCTTCAGTCTTTTGAAGCATTTTTAACTTTACTAGAGTATTTCCAATTTTCAGCACTTTTACTTCCACTATACATCTGAGAGGCAAATATTGTACTTTTACTCCACTACAATTATTTGAAAACTTTAGTTACTAGTAGATTTTGATTATTATTATTTTTTAAAAAGCATTCAGAGTCAGACCTATATATACTTTGGCTATTTGAAAATAGCCGATCTACAAGGTCACTACATCTGATAGATCCATTGTGAGCTTGTAGATCTGCTATTTTCAAAGGCTTTCATACATAATGATAACTTGTGAAATGGGACATTGTGCATAATGAGTACTTTTACTTTTAGTGCTACAGTATATTTTGATGCCAATACTTTCACTCCACTCAAGTACAAAATGTGAGTACTTCTTCCCAGTAAGTGTCTATTTGGACCCCCGGTGGGGTCCCCGGAACCCTACGTTGAGAAACAGTGGCATTTAAATAAATGAGGGGGAGCCAATAAGAAGCCAGAGTTGGGGATGTGAATGCATTCATGGTGACATCATCGTGAGAAGAAGGTAAAGTTGTTGATGAACCCGTCTTTCCTGCCCTGCACCTCGCCTCAGACTGCATGTTTCACACAGCATGTCATGCATGTGTAATGACACTTCAGCTCTGCTCCTGTTGTGTGTTGCATTGAATCTGGTCCCCTGGTTGGAACAACAGCTCTGGTGCCTTTAAAACAGTGTCTTGAGGAGTCTACTTGTGGGGTGGCCTGCAGTACGCCTCACGTTGTCGCCACAACTAGATCTCACCTCCAGAGAAAATACCTTCAAAGTGTAGTAAGTGATATTTTTTGTTGTTTTGTTGAAATAAGTGTTGTGACCTGGAACGAATCTGTCATTTTTTTATTTATGCTAAAAAGCATTATTTTTCACTTTGGGCTATTCAAAAATAGCAGATCTACAAGCTCGTAGCGCGGCACTCGGTGCCGCGCTATGAGCTTGTAGATCTGCTATTTTTTTTAAATAGTGAAAATGTGTGCAAATCTTTGAATATATATTGTTTCAAGCGAACAGTTTTAACTCAAATCTTTGCTTCTGGGGGGTCCCTGGAACAAAATATTTTGAGATGGGGGTCCGCGGCCAAATACATATCATTTTGGGGGTCCTTGACATGAAAAAGATTGAGCACCACTGATATAGAAACATACGTTTTTTCAGAATACTGTTAGGATTTAGAAGACATTTGTAGAATCGGCTTCAGGTCTTAATGGGTTAATTAAATAGTTCTATATTGTGATACTACACATTGCTATAGAGTGTTTGTTCAGTAACAGTGTTAAATAGCTCTATGTTGTGATTTCATTGGTGCTTGTTCAGTAACAGGAGTCTCTGTCTCTCCAGCTCTTTAGTAAACAGAAAATACATGTTCAGATTGAGATACCATTTGTATCCAATCAGGAGAGAGAACTCATGCAAGATAAACAAGTGACGTTTGTAAGTGATGACACAAAGAAATGCCCAGTCCAAAACTGGAACTGGAACACTATACAATTTAAGCTGATAAAAGGGTACTTTTATCCCGATTGGATGAAATTGGTGTCCCATCAGAAAATGTCTGAAAATGTCCTGTTTACTAAAGAGCTGGAGAGACAGGAAGACCCCCGTTACTGAACAAATTCAGCAATGCTTATACTATCAAATTTAAACAACAACTACAAAATCAAAACCTTTGTTTTAACCATAAAATATCACTTACACTGAGTTGTGTGAAGTAACTAAGTACATGTACCCAAGTACTGTACTTAAGTACAATTATGCTATATCTATTTTTTTTTACTTTTTCAGTATTTACAATTTTCAATACTTTTACTTCTACTCCACTGCAACTCAGAGGCAAACATTGTGCTTCTAATCCATTACAATTATGAAAACTTTAGTTGCTTACTAGTCAGTTTGTAGATTTTGATTATTAGTTCCAAACACACTAACCACTTCAAGCCGTATATATATTTGGGCCATTTTAAAATAGCAGATCTACAAGCTTGCAATGTGTCACAATGCGACGCATTGTGAGCTCCTAGATATGTTATTTTCAAAATACTTTTTATGTATTTTGAACTTGTGAATTGGGACATTCTTTACAATGAGTACTTTTACTTTTGGTACTTTTATTACATTTTGAATACGGGACTTCTACTTGTAACAGAGTAAATCTACATTGCAGTATTGGTACCTTTACTTTAATTAAACATGTGAGTACTTCTTCCATCACTACTTACTAGACTATACTTTTACATTGTGTGTGGTTCCTTCTAGGCGTGGTCATGGCCTCAGCCTGGTCATCAGAGGAGACGTTTGCGTGCTCCGTGTGTCTGGAGACCCTCAGGGACCCCGCCACCCTGCCCTGTGGTCACTCATACTGCCTGGCCTGTATCCACAACCACTGGGACCACGGACACCCCAGAGGACAATACAACTGTCCCCAGGTATGTACCGTATATACCTGTTAAAGTGGTGGAAAGTAACTAAGTAGATTTACTTAAGTACTGAACTTAAGTGCACTTTTGAGGATTTTTTTTACTTTACTGGAGTATTTCCAATTTTCAATACTTTTACTTCTACTCCATTACATCTCAGAGGCAAATCTTATACTTTGACTCCACTACAATTATTAGTTACTAGTTATTTTGCAGATTTTGATTATTATTACAAAACATATATCAACCACTTCAGTCCTATATGCATTTCGGCCATTTGAAAATAGCCGATCTACAAGCTCACGATGCGTCGCGATGCGACGCATCGTGAGCTTGTAGATCTGCTATTTTCAAAAGATTTTTATACATTTGAAAACGTGAAATGTGACATTCTGCATAATGAGTACTTTTACTTTTGATTGAATTCCGCACTTTTACACAATTTTTACTTGTAACAGAGTATTTCCATATTGCAGTATTGATACTTTTACTTATTATACACAAAACATTTGAGTACTTCTTCCACCACTGGTACCTACCAGTTACCCCCCAGGGGCCAATACAACTGTCCACAAATTTTGACCCGATGGTCAAGATTCAATTTATCCCCCGAAAAAGCAGGCAGGCTTTATTAGCTAGTAAAACATTTCAGCACTTGCGCAGGAAGCCGGGTTGAAATCCGGGGTAAAAGAGGAAAGTTACAGTGCAGCTTTAATCCTCTCTCTCAAACCTATGCCAGTGTGCCAGTGATTTACTCTCCCTCGTGCCAATGTCGGGCACCGCCCAAATGATGGAGCACGCACCAAGAGAGAAAAAAAGAGTTTCACCCACTTCTTTAACCCATTAAGACCTGAGGCGAGTCTTAAACCAAAAGAACAAAAGTATTGGTATCAAAATGTACTTAAAGTACCAAAAGTAAAAGTACTAAAATGTTTGAAAATAGCCGATCTGCAAGCTCACAACGCGTCGCGATGCGACGCGTTGTGAGCTTGTAGATCGGCTATTTTCAAAGAGCCTAGAGGTATAAAATAGGGCTAAAGTGGTTAATGTTTGTTTAATAATATAATAATTTATATCTGCAAAGTAACTAGTAACTAAAGTTTTCGAATAATTGTAGTGGATTAAAAGTAATTTACACTCATCTTTTATTTGCTTTAATTACAAGCTAAACTATAAACCTTGGTTGTAAAAAAAAAAAAACAGTTGTCCTTTAAAATGACACAGATGCGTTCTAGATTCTTCTGCAGGGTTGGTTTCAGGGTCCAGCATTCACTGCCATTATATAAGAATAGACTCTATACCAGTGTTTTTCAACAAGTGGTCCGGGGACCACCAGTGGTCCTTGAGGGGGTTCCAGGGGGTCCCCAGCTAAATGCCCCAGCTAAATGATGGATAGGAACTCGGAGAGTGTACAAATGGAACCAAATGGACCCGTTAGGGTCCATTTGGTTCCATTTGTACACTCTCAGAGTTAAATTAACATTGATTTTATAAAATAAATTTGGGTCCCAGAGATAGAAATGCCATTAAATGGGGGTCCGTAGCCTAATGCATGTTAAACTGGGGGTCCTTGAAATTAAAATGGTTGAGAATCACTGGTATAGAGCTGTAGAAATCGTCTCTTATGGCATATCTTTTTAAATGGGGGTCCCTGGGCTAATGTGTGTCAATTTGGGGGTCCTTGACGCAAAAAAATGTTGAAAACCACTGCTCTATACCTATCTAACTAGTGATTTACATGTGAATGGATGGTGTCAGTGCATATTCCAGTGAATGAGTATAAGCTGATAGTGATTCTCGTTGTGACTCCACAGTGTCGGCAGGTGTTCAACCCCCGGCCGTCTCTGTCCAGGAGCACGGTGCTGATGGAGGCCATGGAGAAACTGAAGACCTCCATCTCCTCTGCTCCGCCCTCCATGCCTCTCTACCTGGAGGTGACACCAGGGACAGGTAGGACCTGCTCACCATCACCAAACTACAGTGTTTTCATGGATTAACCCAAGGACAACTTTGTTTTTTTTCAACCAAGGTTTATGTTTTAGAGAGTAATTAAAGTAAATAAAAGATGAGTGTAATTTTGTTTTAATTGACTGCTTTCTATAGTTTTAGCAATTTTCGCGATCTTTTTTTTACAGTGGTCTGGGGCATTCTGTCCGGTGGCTAAATATGTATTTTTTTACACAATAACCCGGCGATTTCTTTATTATTATTTACAGTAGCTCTTCTAGCCCCCAATAACTCACATCTGGCCATCAAAGACCACAGGACCTTTTTTATTGTGTAAAAAAGGCATATTTAGCCACCAGACAGAATGCCCCCGCCCACTGTAAAAAATATTGCGAAAATTGCTAAAACTATAGAAAGCAGTAAATGAAAAAAAAATAACACTCATCTTTTATTTACTTTAATTACAAGCTAAAATATAAACCTTGGTTGTAAAAAAACAAAGTTGTCCTTTAAGACCGGGAACGCATCTGTGTGTCATTTTTAAATTTCTTTGGCTATTTTTAGAAAAATATTGAACATTTTTTGCAAATCTTTGAAGATATATTTTTAAAACGAACATTTGTAACTCATATGCTTTGCTTCTGGGGGATTCTACAAATGTCTTCAAAATCCTTAAGTTGCTATATACAGTATATCAGTGGTTCTCAAACCTTTTCATGTCAAGGACCCCCAAAATTATATGTATTTGGCCGTGGACCCCCATCTCAAAATATGTTGTTCCAGGGACTCCCATGAAGCAAAGATTTTAGTTACAAATGTTATATATATATTCAAATATTTGCACAAAAGGTCAAGATTGTTCAAAAATAACAGATCTACCAGCTCTGAGCTTGTAGATCTGCTATTTTTGAACAGCCAAAGTGTAAAATATGGATAGTTGTTACACAGATGCGTTCCGGGTCTGAATGGGTTAACTGTCATGCAAATAATTGGGATTAATGATTTGATTGTGTTTTTGGCATTGAACATTGGAACTTATAAATAAAAATGACTTTTCTGTTTGCCTTTTTAGGCTTTGTAATTACATATCTAAAGAAATGACTGATAATGACCAGTACCAACAATCAAAATGAATAATGTGTTATGGCCAAAACAGGCCATATTTAATAATGATATCTTTGAAAATAGTGGAAATAAACAAACTCTCCACATTGTGAGCTTTTAGATCAGCTATTTTTGCAAAAAAAAAGGATGAACAATGTTAAAAAATATGAATGGATTAACAAATTAAATAAATACAATATTCATACATCTGACTATTAAAAAATAGCAGATCTACAAGCTCCTAGTGCGTCACTTCGTGCAGCACTAGGAGCTTGTAGATCTGCTTTTTTGGAAGATTTTTGAAACATCTTGAAAGTGTGAGAACTACTGATTTAGAAGGCATTTACAGAGGTGTAAAGTAACTAAGTACATTTACTTAAGTACTGTACTTAAGTACAATTTTGAGGTATTTGTACTATACTTGAGTATTTCCAATTTCCAATACTTTTACTTCTACTCCACTACATCTCAGAGGCAAATATTGTACTTTTACTCCACTACAATTATTGGAAAACTTTAGTTACTAGTTACTTTTCAGATATAAATTATGATATAATAAAACATAGATTAGCCCCATTTTATACATAGGCTATTTGAAAATAGCAGATCTACAAGGTCACAACGCGTCGCATCGCGACGCGTTGTGAGCTTGTAGTTCGGCTATTTTCAAATATTTAGTACTTTTACTTTTGGTACTTTAAGTACATTTTGATGCCAATACTTTTGTACTTTTACTCAAGCACATTTTGAATTCTGGACTTTTTACTTGTAACCGAGTATTTTTATATTGCAGTATTGGTACTTTTACTTAAGTAAAGAATTTGAGTACTTTTTCCACCACAATTGCGATGATCTGAAATAACTGTGATTCTCTACTAACGGTGCCAGACTCCGGTGGGGCTGCGGGGGGGCCCAGTGGTGAGGAGGGGGCCCCGGTCCCGGTCCCGGTCCCGGGGCCTCGGCGGCAGGGCAGCATCTACCCCCAGCTGCCCACCGTGGTGGCCACTAGAGGGAGCTGTCCTCTGCACCACAGGCCCCTGGACCTCTACTGTCATGACGACCAGGAGAGTGTGTGTGCAGAGTGCTGTAACCATGGACACCATGGACACCATGTACTGAGGCCTGAGGACGAGAGGACACACAGACAGGTATTATATGAGAGAGAGACAGGTATTATATGAGAGAGAGACGGGTATTATGACAGAGAGACAGGTACATATACTATAGTCAAACCTGAGGACAGAGAGACAGTTATATAAATTATACTGTATTATAGTCAAACTTGAGGAAGAGAGGAGAGATTTGTGTCAAAGGTTAAATCAGTATTTGACAGTTGAAACACTTTAATTAAAGCCTTTTAGTTGATCAGTTTGATTCTTTGCGTAGTTTACTGCATTTGACTTTGTAGGACAGCACAGACCTGCAGGTTTCTGGGAGTTTTACCCAGAAATGTAAAAAAAAAAAAACTGTACACAGCTTCTCCATGTTTAGTTCTGATTCTAGGGACTGTGATTTTGGCCCCTAAACCATTTGATGCTTTATAGACCCAACGTACAGCAGTCATTTTGAAGTTGATTATTAGTGTGGTTGCCCTAACAGGGCAACCAGACTATAGTACACTTCCTACTTCATTCTTCTTTCTAGACAAACTTTATTTTGCCGCGTTACTCCTCCCACAGTTTTCTTCCCCCAATTTGGTGCCATATGTCAAAATGACCGGCTTCACCGGGAATCGTGCACTTGTATTTTGCTAAGAGATTGGTTACATCGTTTAATTGATATGTGTTAGTGCATTACATTTCCCCATCCACTTTAATGGGAAAATTAAAAAAAATGCATTGAGTATTTTGCAGTGGAACCCGAAGTGGCCGCAACTGCGATGCCCTATAACTCTTGAACCGTAGGTCGTAGAATAAAAATATTTTTTTCCCCAGGGGAACATTTGCCAAAAATAGCTGATCTACAAGCTCACAGCACGTTGCGTTGACACGCGTTGTGAGCTTGTAGATCTTCTATTTTTTGGCGAATCGATTTGTGTGTAGAGTGAAATAAGAGCGTACCAAATGCGCTCTTTACAGGTCTGTATAGAAGTATAGAGGTTTACAGGTCTGTTTTATCAAGTATAGAGGGTTTACAGGTCTGTTTTTATCAAGTATAGAGGGTTTAAGTGGTGCTGAACTTGCAGCTCAACAAAAGCTAATTCCTAGTGAAAATCTCTGCGATACGATTATTGTGAATTTGTGAGTGTTTCTTTTTTTATCACGATAAACGATAATAGCGATTATTGTCCCATCCCCCGTAGGGAGCCAGAGTAAACTAATATTTAAAGGAGTAGCTCACCAAAAAAATAGACTATATTGACTTTGAATTACTTATTTTCTATCAATTACACACCCCATGAAGAATTGAACAGAGATGTTTTAGTTTTTGTCGCATTCCTGAGGCAATAATTTGATGACCATTTGAGACTCAAATGCAGGTCAATTGAGTCTCCTACTGTGCAGCCACCCGGTCATCGAATTATTGGCTTATAGCAGGGGTCTTCAACAGGGGGTCCGGGACCCCTAGGGGGTCCTCAGAGTTACTACAGGGGGTCCGCCAAATCTTTGTGTGATATGATGTTTTCTTTTTACATTAACCACTTGAACCCTAGCATCCCTTTTCTGAGGAGAACTTTAGCCAAAAATAGCAGATCTACAAGCTCACAACGCCTCGCGCTGCGAGGCGTTGTGAGCTTGTAGATCTGCTATTTTTGGCAAAGAGGTGTTTGGTGTAGAGGGAAAAAAAGAGCAGACCAAGTAAACAAAAAAAGTTGAATCTGAAACACAATTGTATACAATATAGAGGGGGTCCCTGCTTCATCTCTCTCTCAGCTAGGGGGTCCTTGGCCTGAAAAGGTTGAAGACCCCTGGCTTATAGGAATGCGACAAAAATGATGGTAAAATGGCTCAGGCCAAGTCCTGTTTCATTTTATTGTGTTAACAGTATTTTTGTGTTTTTGTTGGTCTTCTGCAGAAGGAGCTAGGTCAGATTCAGCTTGACCTCCAGAAGAGAATCCAGGACACAGAGAAACAGCTCAGAGAGCTGCCACAAACCGCCCGGCAACACAAGGTAAAAGGATGTCACAAAATCCCAGGGCTTCTTTCTCTTTTCTTATGTATTATCACAACATCATCCCTATCAGAGAATACCATATACAGTTTGTATCTGACTCAATTTCCCATCATCCTCTCTGTCTCCTCCTGCATTTCCCAGGCCTCTGTCCAGGCTCTGCAGACAGAGAGCACAGACGTGTTCTCTGAGATGACCAAGAGCCTAGAGGAGATGGGCTCCCAGGTACTGTGAAGTAACTAAGTACATGTACTCAAGTTTGGTTCGATGGAATTGTGTTTTTCTGTGGACCTTGAGTCTGCAACAAAGACATTCATTCATCCATTCAAATACTGCACTTAACACATCGGGTGCCGATCACGGTCTGGACCGTGTTTTCACATAGTAGCGCTCTGGTGCCGAACACGGTCCGAACCGTGTTTGGTGTCTTTTTGTTTTTTTAGTTTTTTCCAATACGGGAGGGGCTGGAGCAGCTTTGGGATCACCCACGGTGAATTTGACAAGGATGGGCCAGATGCATCATCGTGTCGAAAAACATGGCGCACATCGGCTTCCGCTCTATTTCCTTCTCTAAAACCCCTATAACTCTGAAACTTTTTACGCTGGGGAAAACGACTCATTTTGTGTCCACGATCGCCATTGTTACTCGCGTGCGCGATGTTATCGTTCCAGGCGTTAGCCAGCACCATTGGCTAAAATGGAGACGTGCTTTTTTTTCTCATGGAATGCACGTCGTGGAGTCTACAGTTTAAACAGCGCTGTGCAGCTCAACGGTGAGATTTCGGCACCGAACGTAATCAGTTATTATAAAATGCTGGCACCCGATGTGTTAAGTACAATTTTGAGGTATTTTGTTTTGCTTCACTGGAGTATTTCCATTTTTCAATACTTTTACATCTCTTCCACTACACCTCATGAGACAAACATTGTACTTTTACTCCACTACGATAATTTGAAATACTTTATAGATTTTGATTATTATTATTACAAAACACACATTAACCACTTCAGCCCTATATACATTTCGTCCATCTGAAAATAGCAGATCTACAAGCTCACAATGCGTCGCGATGCGACACATTGTGAGCTTGTAGATCTGCTATTAGGGTTTTGGAATTCCAGACTTTTACTTGTAACAGAGTAGTTCTACATTGCGTTATTGATACTTTTACTTAAGTAAAAACATGTGAGTACTTCTTCCATGCAGGTGTGTGAGCTCCTCAGTGCTCATGAGGCCTCTCTGCTCAGCAGAGCAGAGGTGCACATACAGGGTCTCTACCAGGAGGTGGCGCAGCTGCGCTGGAGGTGGCGCAACTGTGAGGAGATGGCACGGCTGGCAGAGATGGATGATCCACTCTGCTTCTTAAAGGTACAGTACACTAATGTTGCGTTCATGCTTTTTTTGCAGTGGTGTGTAAAGTAACATTTACTCAGTCAAGTACTGTACTTAAGCACAATTTTGAGGTATTGTTTTACTTTACTGGAGTATTTCCAATTTTCAGTACTTTTACTTCTACTACACTACATCTCAGAGGCAAATATTATACTTTTACTCCACTACAATTATTTGAAAACTTACTAGTTACTTTGCAGATTTTGATTATTATTACAAAACAAATTACGAATTACATTAACCACTTCAGCCCTACATATATATTTTGACCATTTGAAAATAGCCGATCTACAAGCTCACGATGCGTCGCGATGCGACGCATCGTGAGCTTGTAGATGGGCTATTTTCAAATGAATTTTGAACTTTTTGGTAAACTTGTGAAATGGGACATTCTGCATAATGACTACTTTTTTTGCCAATACTTTTGAACTTTTACTCAAGCAAATTTTGAATTCCGGACTTTTGATTGTAACGGAGTATTTCTACATTGCAGTATTGATACTTTTACTTAAGTAAGAAACGTGAGTACTCTTTCCACCTCCCTTTGAGTTGAATAGAGTATTGGTTAACATTCAGTGGTTCATCTCTCTGGTCTGTTGTCTTGCGGTTCTTCCTCAGAACTTCCGTACCCTGGAGCCCCTGGTGGTCCCCACGGGGCAGGGCGGGGGTCCGTGGGGTCTGATGGGGCATGAGCAGAGGGTCATAGCGGGGGTCCGCTCAGCCATGACACAACTAAGAGAGCAGCTCCACGACCTCTGCAAGACCAGCCTCACCAACATGTTCAGCCTAGGTCAGTCCTCCTGG
The DNA here is from genome assembly GCF_963454915.1 of Gymnoscopelus microlampas. Lineage (NCBI taxonomy): Eukaryota > Metazoa > Chordata > Actinopteri > Myctophiformes > Myctophidae > Gymnoscopelus > Gymnoscopelus microlampas. The sequence continues at coordinate 3,605,055 of NC_139945.1, read as the reverse complement.
TTCATGGCAAGAAGGAACCCCACATTTACATGTGTTCTGGCCGCGCCTGCTATTTTGGAAAAGCCAACATATAAATAGATAAGGTGCTTTTGCTGGGGACCCCCTGGAACCCCCTCATGAACCCCAGGGGGTCCCCGGACCACACTTTGAGAACCAATGCCCTAGGGATCATGACATTTTAGCTAACGATTGATATCGTAAATATAATTGCGATTAAAAAATTTGTTTTATAACATATATTCTAAATATATATTTTACCCATGTGTGTGTGTGTGTGTGTGTGTGTGTGTGTGTGTGTGTGTGTGTGTGTGTGTGTGTGTGTGTGTGTGTGTGGTTATTGTACTGTGCAGTGAATGACAGCAGCATGGCAGCAGAAGACGGTACTGCGCTGCCATTAGCCGGTGATGTGGCAGACGGCGGTACTGCGCCGCCAGAACATACTGCAACAAACACAGGTAAAACACTTCATCAAAACATATACACATTTTTACAGCTTGGCAAAGCTGTCAATAAACAGCTGCTGCAACTAGTCGGCACTTTCTCGTTACTTTCTCACTTTCTCCCTATTGGCTAAAGGCCAGCCAATGGCTTCCCATACTCTGAACCACTCTTAAACCCTTTAAGACCTTAATTATTAAAAATGTTTTCTAAATCCTAACAGTTTTTTGAAAAGAAATCTTGAAAAAAAAAATCACAGAGTGCCGCTCATAGTGCGGCACTCTGTGCCGCACTATGAGCTTGTATATCTGCTATTTTTTAATAGCCAAAGAAATCCAAAGTGACACAGATACGTTCCAGGTCTTAATGGGTTAAAAAAAATAAACTCAAGCTTGTAGATCGGCTGTTTTTGAAAATGTCTGAAGACTAATCTTCGCCTACGATGGCCCCAAATATTTATTTTTAGGAATCACCTCAGTGGATGAAACGCAAACAAGTCCCAGTCAAGATACAGGTAACTGTTACAACCTTCTCTAGTCATAAAGCATGAATCACATGTAAAATATTACATATTTACAATAAAGCATGAATCACATATAAAATATGAATATCTCATTCTCTTTAGTTTATGACATGACGACCAATCCTCCACCATTACCTCCTCTTCGACCTCAAGGTAAGTTAACACATATCAGGGGTGTGCATCTTCATGGGCATCTTCGTGGGCACACGGTCAATTCCTTTATTAATGTGTGCTCCCCTGAGGTGATGTGTTGGGGTTCACATTGGACAGCAGATGGTCTGAATTGGTTGTTGTTCGTCCGGCCTTTTCAAATCATTGATAGATGATTTATTTCTGCTCTCGTGCAGTCTGTCCCGGCTGACTTTAGTGGTATAAAGTTAACCATTGATTCAGGACGCGCACCAGCTTTTGCCACCGGGTCGTAGTAGTAGTAACTTGTCGATGACGCCCCCTTCTGTGACGCACGCCGAACTGCCTCTCACATGGGCGGACCGCTTTAAATGACTCCCAAAACCCCTGAAATACTATTTGGCGTCGTGGCATCGACGATAAGCGTTATAGCCTATCAGTCCATGTGCCTCGAAAACAAATCCTTCTCATCACACCGTTTATTTTTCATACAATAATTATTTTTTGGGCACGGTAGCGCAGCCTGTCGCCTCACAGCTAGAAGGTCCTGGGTTCGATTCCCGCCGGGGATGCTGGGGGCGTGTCTTCTCCTCCGCGTCATCAGCGCCCATACCCTAGGTGGGTTCTGGCGAAAGGGCCTTTCTGTGTGGAGTTTGCATGTTCTATCAACCCTCACAAAAACATTTAGTAGTCCTGGTCTCTATACCGCCTCCCCCATGACAGCCGGGGCGCCTGATGGAGGGGAAGGGAACTGGTTGGAATAACGTGTTCCTTCCACGCGCTACGTCCAACCAGGGACACTCTCCCCTGTCAGGTGACAAGAAGGTCAGTTGGCTCTCATGCATTGAAGGAGGCATGAGTTCGGCCCTATGGGCTACCTAGGCTGGTGAGGGGAGTGTAGCGCCCAGGATCACTTAGAAAATTGGTACCAGGTGAAAAATAAGGGTTACAAAATCGCGGGATAAAAAATATTTTAAAAAAAAATATTATTTTGTTAGGATTAAGGTTGGGTTTAGGCAACGTTTTTGTCGTCCCCAGAAAGGCCGACCACTCAGCCCGTTTGGTGAAAACAGACTAACAGCCCCTAATATTAAGTTAGGAAGCCGTTCGAGTTATGTCATATATATATTATCATTATCATTATCATATCATTATATAGGGACAGAATCGTGAATTATATTATCGTAAATATTGGGAATACTCCAGGAAAGTTGAAATACCTCAAAATTGTACTCAAGTACAGTACTTGAGTAAATGTACTTAGTTACTTTACACCATTGCTTGTTTCCCCAGACACTCGTTGATCATCAGTGAGTGAATGATAATTGTTTTGCCTTTTGTTTTCTTGTGACTCCTCCTCCTGTAATGAAGCCTCGTGTCCCCTCCCATCTCGAGCTAGAGGCGGGGCCACGTCATCTAAGTGGCCAGCTGCCACCACCCGCCCCCAAAGAGGCGGAGCCTTATCGTGTACCCTCCCACCCTCCCACCCTAGAGGTAAGACCATTTAAACACCCGCTACAGTATATGCCACCAATATCGATACCGCATTTTTAAGGTCAATATTTTTAATCATGCATCCTGTAATAGTGGTAAACTCATATCTCCTCCTTTCTCTCTCTCTCTCTCTCTCTCTCTCTCTCTCTCTCTCTCTCTCTCTCTCTCTCTCTCTCTCTCTCTCTCTCTCTCTCTCTCTCTCTCTCTCTCTCTCTCTCTCTCTCTCTCTCTCTCTCTCTCTCTCTCTCTCTCTCTCTCTCTCTCTCTCTCTCTCTCTCTCCAGCCTCAGCCACACCTCCACCTCTCCCTCCACCTCGTGTTGAAGGTAATCGTTCATGTTCGTAAAAACATGTTTCAAACACCATCAGATACTTCTTAAGCAAAAGTCTGGAAGGAGAAGGACGGTAAAGTTCATGAGGTTATAGCTTCAGCCTTCCTTTACAGTACCTTGAAAAGCTATACATATACCACACGTTTCCCAAGGAGCTTACAGGGGAAGAGGGGGCGTGTCAATTATGGGCACCACTTCCTGGTGTTGTCAGTCATTCAATTCTTTTAAGGGATCAAATCAGTCGTCAATCATTTGGGAACACAACCTGACATAACTCAAAAAGGGTGATATTAGTCTGCCTACTTACTTACCCTAGAAGATATCCCTCCACTTAGCTCATACTGTACATGGGCAACTGGCGGCCTGGGGGCCACATGCGGCCCCCACCTTCACTTAATGCGGCCCACAGGTTAATATCAGAATACTGATATATTATTGATATCGGCTGTTTACAATTCCAAACATGCACACATGACCCGCTTTAATTACTTCAGTCTATATTAATAGCTTAATGACTTCAAATTCTATTGTCTTTTTCACGTCCAATGTATTTGTTTTTAAGCAACTGGCCAATGTATTTGTTTTTAAGTTCATAAAGTTAACATAAGTATAACTAAATGCATTTGAAATTAAATAAAAATGTTACTTTTCAGGATTAAAAAAAAAACAAATTGCAAAAACTATACAGAATTCCAATTCAAAAATAGCAAAAATAGCAGATCTACAAGCTCAAAACACGTCTTTTTGAGCTTGTAGATCGGCTATTTTTGCTACTTTTGTTTGACATAGAGGTGAAGTACGGCATTAATTAAAGAAAAAAGTTAAAATACAGAGATAAGAGATGTCTGCCCGACAGTGTAATGTAATGTGTTCCTCTGGAGTGAGTGTGGAAATATAGTGGCTCTCTACATCATCAGAGTTGCATCAGCCCTGACTTAGCTGATTCAAATGAATGATATTGCATTTTTATGAATTGCATTTTTATAGCGCTTTTCTAAGTATTCAAAGCGCGTTACAATGGTTCATTCATTCATACATTGGGAGGTGACGCGGCGAACAGTCGATGCCAGCGTCCTCACTTTTCCCACATTCACACACCAACGGTGGCTAGCACCAACCGACTCAATGGAGTCAATAGGGTTCAGTGTCTTGCCCAAGGACACTTCTACATGTGGACAGGAGTCCATACGGTTAAATGAAGAACCATCAACTAAATGGACATTTACCCTGACTGACTCACTGAGGTTTTCTCTCTTCATTCTTTAGCATCTCCTGTGACAACAGACCAGACAACAGCAGTCAACCCAGAGCCCAAAACCAGAGAGGACATGTTGAAATGTAAGCGTGTTTAATTCAAAACCAGAGAAGACATCCAACCGAGATTTGTCTCAAACAAGGGGTTAAATTTGATCTCCTGCTATGCTACAAAAAATGTGCCATACCATACTCTCCTTCAAAACCGCCCTAAAAGAGCACTTACAAGTGGCTGCAATTCGAAACTGGACACAGTAAAAGTCAAAGCCTAGAGATTGTTTTGTTTTTGTCGCATTCCTAAGCCAATCATTTGATGGTCAGTAGGAGACCCGGTCATCAAATTATTGGCTCAGGAATGAGACAAAAACAAAAACATCGCCATGAATTCAATGCTTCATGGGGTGTGTAATTGATAGAAATTAAGTAATTTCTTTGTTTTATACGTTCAGCAGATCTACAATCTCACAATCGTGACGCTCTGTGAGCTTTTATTTTGCGTCTTTTGCCATGCAATCTGGGAACGCATCTGTGTCATTTTAGATTAGTTTAGCTATTCAAAAATAGCAGATCTACAAGCTCATAGCGTGGCACAGAGTGCCTATGAGCTTGTAGATCTGCTATTTTGGAATAATCTTGAAAATAATATGTGCAAATCTTTGAATATATATTTTTAAAGCAAACATTTGTAACTCAAATCTTTGCTTCTGGGGGGTCCCTGGAACAAAGTAGTTTGAGATGGGGGTCCGCGGCCAATTACGTATCAATTTTGTTTGTAAATCCTAACAGTATATATTGCTATATCAGTGGTGCTCCAAATTTTCCATATCAAGGACCCCCAAAATGACATGTATTTGGCCACGGACCCCCATCTCAAAATATGTTGTTCCAGGGACCCCCCCAGAAGCACAGATCGGAGTTAAAAATGTTCGCTTTAAACATATCTCTATATTCAAAGATTTGCACAAATTTCCCACGATTAAAACAAAAATAGCAGATCTACAGGCTCATAGCGTGGCGCACTATGAGCTTGTAGATCTGCTATTTTTGAATAGCCCAAGAAATCTAAAGATGACACACAGTCTTAATGGGTTAAAACAATTAAAGTTGAACAAATCAATGGATTAAGTTGTATTAACTGCTTCTCTCCTCCATGCAGATCACTTTGAGCCCACCATGGACCCCCACACAGCCTACCGTAACGTGTTGGTGTCAGACGGGGGTCGTAAGGCCACGCTGCGGGCAGAGAACCAGAACCCAGCGGAGCACCCAGAGCGTTTCACCTACTGGAGGCAGATCCTCTGCAGCCAGGGCCTGGCCGGAAGCCCTTACTACTGGGAGACGGACTGGACCGGACAGAAGGTATACTAGACCCCCTTATCTCCATAATTAACCCATTCTATCCAGGAAGACCAGTGTTGATTTCTGTCGACTAAAACTATGACGAAAAATGTTCGTCGACTGCCTTTTTTCCACTGATGAATACGAAATAAAAAATGATCTATGATGACTAAAACTAAGACTAAATATATTGACAATTTGATCAACAAATAAAAACTAGACTAAAATGTTAGTGAGGGATCTAGTGGAGAAGAGATCCAGTAGATCTAAAAGACAAGTCATTTTATGTTTGGTTGCGCTCGGGTGTTGCGCTCTGAAAATAACAGATCTAGACGTGGTTTTGATGAGCTGACTTGTCGCAGGGGAGAAGGGTGAAGCCATGAAGCCATGAAGCCATGCGACAAGTCAGCGCATCAAAACCACGTGGCTTCCATAGGGGATGAATTGAAACGGCTTCACCCCCCCCCCCATGAAGCATGCGTAAAGCTTCATGGGGGGGATGTTTTAACTGTGTGTACGAGGCCTTAAACTTTGGATGTTTTTTTGTTTCGTATGAATGATCTACTTGGCAGTGGTGTAACGTAACTAAGTACATTTACTCAAGTACCGTACTTAAGTACAATTTTGAGGTTTTTTTTTTTACTTTACTGGAGTATGTTTCAGTTCAACAGTCATTTTCAGTACTTTTACCTCTACTCCACTACATCTCAGAGGCAATTATTACTTCAATGATTTGAAAACTTTAGTTACTAGTTACTTTGCAGATATAAATTATTACATAGTAAAACATACACTAACCACTTTAGCCCTATTTCATACCTCGGCTATTTTTCAAACATTTGAGTACTTATACTTTTGGTACTTTTAAGTACATTTTGATACCAATACTTTTGTACTTTGACTCAAGTACATTTTTAATTCCGGACTTTTACTTGTAACGGAGGACTTCTACATTGCAGTATTGATACTTTTACTTAAAGTAATGCTAGGTAACTTTTTCAATAAAACTAAAGTTAAATTGTATATCTTTTGTGAGTGGCAAATGTTTCACAACACCCACTCCATGAATTTCACCCCCGAAAGCCTTTTATTTATATATTTTCTATTGAACGTTGTCGGGGTTGACTGTCCCGCGAAAATGACGTCATCTGGCCGGAAAATGGAAGCGGAAATGCACCGGTTTCCTGTTTGGCCAGGAACTACTGCACCGGTTTCCTGTTTGGCCAGGAACTACCGCGCTAATAACAAAAAGGAAACTCACGCTGATTTTAAGAGATTGTATTATTTGAAGAACGAAAAAAAACAGAAAAAGAAAACACAGCTCACGGTAACTAAAGCTCCACTGGCTAAGAGAAACGATCCACAGATCGTATAAAACAATTAAAAGAACGCTTTTTGAAACGCTTGCGTCTTCCGGTGAAAACGAATGGAATTCTGGGTAACGCAGTAATAAACAAACGGCCTGCAGTGACGGTAATGACCAGCAGAGGCTGCTAAAAATTGTTTTTTTGAAATTTGCACTGTACAACTTTGAGTAAAACATCTGAGTACTTTTTCCACCACTGACTACTTCTCAATGGATGTCCTCCTCTCCCTCCCACACAGATAACCATGGGCGTGGCCTACAAGGAGCTGGACCGCAAGAGCTCGGACGACCAGAGCCGCCTGGGACGCAACGCTCAGTCCTGGAGCCTGTACTGGTCCGGGTCCGGGTTCTCCTTCTGGCACCGGGGCCAGGAGACCCTGCTGGGCTCCCCCAAGGCCCGGCGGGTCGGGGTCTACCTGGACCAGCACGCCGGTGTCCTGGCCTTCTACCGCATACACAACGGCCAGGCCCAGCTCATACACCGCCACCAGGAGGAGGCCCAGTTCAACGGAGCCCTGTACCCCGGGTTCAGGTTCTGGACCGGAGCCGGGTCCACCGTGACCATCTGCAAACTGGACTGAGCTTTATTCACCTTTATTCCCGGCCACGCCCACTGTGGGCGTGTCCGTGCCCACTATGGGTGTGTCCGTGCCCACTGTGGGCGTGTCCGTGCCCACTGTGGGCGTGTCCGTGCCCACTGTGGGCGTGTCCGTGCCCTCTGTGGGCGTGTCCGTGCCCACTGTGAGCGTGTCCGTGCCCACTGTGGGCGTGTCCGTGCCCTCTGTGGGCGTGTCCGTGCCCACTGTGAGCGTGTCCGTGCCCACTGTGGGTGTGTCCGTGCCCACTGTAAGCGTGTCCGTGCCCACTGTGGGCGTGTCCGTGCCCACTGTGGGCGTGGCCAGGCAGGGGAGTAGGGGAGGTGGGGAGCCCCATATCAATGAGTTTCCTGTTTACCCAGCGTTGCCATGTCTGCTTATAATAAGCAATTTGATGCTTTTTTTTTAAGTGTATACTTTATAGGGTGGAAAGAAAAAAAAAACCTGGCTGGTGTTGTAAACAAGCAGTGGTGGAAGAAGTACTCAGATGTTTTACTTAAGTAAAAGTATCAATACTGCAGTGTAGAAATAATAAGTTACAAGTAAAAGTCTGGTAATCCAAATGTACGTATTGGCACCAAAATAAACGTAAAGTACCAAAAGTAAAATAAATAGCAGATCTTTTGAAAATAGCAAGCTCACAACGCGTCGCATAGTGACACCAAAGATGTAGTTATGATACTGCATACTTAATGTTATATTCATATACAAATCCATGATTATAATTATGAGTATGCAGTATCATAACTACATCTTTGGTGTTTACAACACACCAAACCGTTTGAAAATCGGATGAGAATGTAGCACGCTATGGTTATTTCAATAGTACATGCACCATACACTTAATGTTAGGAATGACTTTCGCAAGATGGCCGCGGTTGAGCCATCTAGCCTTTCTTATATATATATCTATGCGAATAGGCTACCCCTTATCTCCATATGTAACCCATTCAATCTGTGTCAATACTCCTCAAGTATACTTAACCGAACTGTGTCATTTTTAGATTTGAGCTAAAAAGCATTATTTTACACTTTGGGCTATTCAAAAATAGCAGATCTACAAGCTCATATGAGCTACGAGCTTGTAGATCTGCTATTTTTGAAAAATCGTGAAAATGTGTGCAAATCTTTGAATATATATATTTTTAAAGTGAACATTTTTAACTAAAATCTTTGCTTCTGGGGGGTCCCTGGAACAACATATTTTGATGGGGGTCCACGGTCAAATACATATAATTTTGGGGGTCCTTGACATGAAAAAGATTGAGCACCACTGATATAGAAACATAGGTTTTTCAGAATACTGTTGAGATTTAGGAGACATGAAAAATTACTTCAGTACTGTAATTGAGTACATGTACTTAGTTACTTTACACCACTGCTGAATAACAAAACGCGAGACAGATTATGTAACTTTTCGATACAAATCAGCTTGAGATAAAAAGCTGTTGAAAGGAGGAGTAACACGAGCGTTTTGATTGTTGTTATTGTTGTTATGAATGGACCTCTTTCTGGATATTATGCAACTCAAAACCTGCCTAACTGTCATAACAACTTGTATAACAACCAGAAACAACAAATACCAGTAGGCTACTGCAGTATTTAAATGTGATTGAATTAAATAGGATTTATTTAATTATTTGGGCCTTATCTTGGGCCTAAACCCCCTTATGCCTAAACGTTTTAGGCATGTTTCACTGTTTTGAAAAAAAAAGAGAAAAAAAAGCCGATTTTCAAATAGCCGATCTACAATAGCCAATCTACAAGCTCACAACGTGTCCATGTAGATCGGGTATTTTCCAATATTTCAAAAAGTTTTTCTAAATGGTAAAACATGCCTAAAAAGCACACAGACAGCTTTATTGTCACATCACAGTTTTAAGTAAAAAAGTGGGTGAAATTTGTCTTTTTAATGTTTTTCTTTTTTCTAGCACCTTAACTAACGTCCATAGGTATATCATACACAGTATACATCTGCTGCTATGCACATGCACCTTTGATAGTATTTTATAATATTTCCAAGTTTGAGTCCGCTGTGTGATAGCTAGGTCAAAGCAGACCCCAGCGACCATCTTCCACATGTTTCGGTCACTTGTTCCTTTCTGGTCATGTCTCTTTGACACTGTTTCTAGGGCCTGTATAATGTATGGTTGTAATGTTGTGGCCCTCGCCTGTGATTGCTGTGTTTGGTGTATTCTCTGGTGAGGCAGTTTATCGCTTTGTCATCATTGTTGGCTCGGTGCCTAATCCTATTTAACCCATTAAAACCGGGAACGCATCTGTGTAACCACTTTAAGCATTATTTTATACTTTGGGCTATTCAAAAATAGCAGATCTACAAGCTCATAGCGCGGCACCGACTGCCGCGCAATGAGCTTGTAGATCTGCTATTTGCTACTATCTGCTATTTGCTACAAAAAACTGTGAAAATGTGTGCAAATCTTTGAAATGATGAATTACATTTTTTAACTCAAGTCTTTGCTTCTGTTAGATTTGCTGCATATTTTGAGATGGGGTCCGCAGGCAAATACATGGATAATTTTGGGGGTCCTTGACAGTTAGAGAACCACTGATTATAGAAACATAAGTTTGGAAAAAAAAACTGTTTTAAAAACTGATTTAGAAGACATTTGTAGAATCCCCCAGAAGCAAAGATTTCAGTACAAATGTTCGCTTTAAAAATATATATATATTCAAAGATTTGCACACATGTTCATGATTTTTCAAAAAAATAGTAGATCTACAACCTCATAGTGCAGCACTGCCACACTATGAGCTTGTAGATCTGCTATTTTTGAATAGCCAAAGTATAAGATAATGGTTGAAGTGGTTAAAATCTAAAATGACCGATGCGGCAAATATTGTACTTTTACTCCACTGCAATTATGTGAAAACTTTAGTTACTAGTTAGTTTGCAGAAAAGTCATATTATAAAACATACATTAACAACTTTAGTCCTATTTTATACACAGGCTATTTGAAAATAGCTGAGCTACAAGCTCACAACAAGCTTGTAGATCTGCCTTTCTTTTTCTTTTTTTTGGACAAATGTTATTGTCCCATAACAGGGACACGCCATGTGGTTAGACTCTGCATGTCAACTGACCCAGAGGACCTAAATGTCTCTCATGGGAACAATAAAAGATCTATCTATCCATCTATGCTTCCCTCTCCACCTTCATCCATTCATTCTGATATAATCCTTCACATCCTAAACAAGCTCCCTGTGGAATTCCACCTAGGTATAGATGAACTGACCTCCACTGGTCAGCTGTTGTCTCTTGTCGTCTTTCTGGGACACTGATTACA
>NC_139945.1:3569277-3586777 GCF_963454915.1 Gymnoscopelus microlampas | reverse complement strand
AGCTTGTAGATCTGCTGTTTTTGGAAAATCTTAAAGATTTGTACAAATCTTTGAATATATATATTTTTTATATATATATGTAAAAATATTATTTGTCAAATATTGTATTCCAGGGACCTCCAGAAGCGAAGATTTGAGTTTCAAATGTTCGCTTTAAAAATATATATTCGAAGAGTTGCACTTTTTTTTCCCAAAAATAGCAGATCTACAAGCTCATAGTGCGGCACTCGGTGCCACGCTATGAGCTTGTATATCTGCTATTTTTGAATGGCCAACGTATATATGGATAAAGTGGTTTAAATGATTTTGATGCTACATTAGAGGGATAGTTCACCCCCAAAATGCCCAAAACGCTGGGGACCCCCTGGAACCCCCCCACAAGGACCCCGGACCCCATTTTGAGAACCAATACTGTAAATATGTTAATTAAGACCCTGTCTCTATCCTATGTGTGCATCCATCAGTGTGCGTGACGGACCAGGCCTCGTGCGGATGCTGCCTGATGCAGAGGCAGATGGACAGCATGGAGAGGTTCTTCAACCACAGCCTGAACAACCTGGAGACCAACCTGAAGAACGTGGAGCACGCTCTCATGAAAGTCAGAAGTGAGTGGCCATGGCGTTTCGCCGGCTCGCACGACTTCACAATCATTACATAATCGCCTAATCGCAATTATTTGAGACAATCGCAATTATATTTTTGCATATCATCATTGTAATCGTCAATCATTTCCATGTCGAATCATTTTCAATCATTTTTTTCACCCTCCTTTTTTGCGCAGCGAAAATAGCAGATCTACAAGCTCTGCAGTGCGTCACAAGCTCACACTGTTTCACACATTGCATAATAGGACTCGTCTAGCAGAGTGGTTCACAACCTCATCCTGATGGCCTGAAAGTCTAATATCTCCCCCAAATCATAGGTCTTTGGCTTAGTGGGCAACTGGCGGCCCCCACCTTCATTTAATACGGCCCGCAGGTTATTATCAGAATACTGATATATTATTGATTTCAGCTGCAATTCCAAACATGCAAACATGACCCGCTTTAATTACTTCAGTCTATATTAGTAGCTTCATGACTAGTATTAAAATACTATTGTCTTTTTTTATGTCCAATGTATTTGTATTTAAGTTCATAAAGTTAACATAAGTATAACTAAATGCATTTGAAATTAAATAAAAATGCTACTTTTCAGGATTCCAATTACAATTTTTTATCTGGATTAGCAAATATAGCAAATATTAGCAAATATAGCAAAATAGCAGATCTACAAGCTCAAAACACGCTTTGAGCTTGTAGATTGGCTATTTTTGATACTTTAGTGTTTTAAGTTAAGAAACTGACATATATGTATATGAGTGTGGAAATACAGTGGCCCTCTCCATTAACACAGTTGCCCAGCCCTGGCTTAGTGCTTTAGTTGTTGGCTCTCCATGCGGGGAGACCAGAGTTTGAATCCCGGGGCGATACAATCGTCCATACAGAGTATTTTGTAGTCCTGACTCATGAGATTGTAATTGTTTTTGCTTTAACCCCTTGCAGCCAGCCGCAGTGCCTTCTCGGTGGCGCTGACCGACAAGTCGTGGTACTGCCTGGAGGCGCCCAACCGCGACGCGGTGGTGACCGTGAAGTACGAGCACGTCTTCATCAACCTGGGCGACAGCTACAGCGTGGCCACGGGCGTGTTCACCGTGCCGCGCTCCGGCGTCTACAGCCTGGCGCTCACCGTGTACAGTGACGCCGGCTCCCCGGGGAACAGCCTGCACGCCTGTGCCTCGCTGGAGGTCAACGGCGTGGTGAAGGTCAACAGCCGCGAGATGAACCAACAGGTCTGATGATGATGCAACAATACTGTCGTTCTCTTTAAATAACTTTTTCCTTGGCTATTCGAAAAATTGCAGATCTACAAGCTCAAAGCCTCTATCAGCTTGTAGATCTGCTATTTTTTGAATAGCCAAAGAAATCTTAAAGTGACACAATCTTTTGACAGATCTTTTTTTTTTTTTTTATCTTTGAATATATATATTTTTTTAAAGCGAACATTTTTAACTCAAATTTTTGCTTCTGGGGGGTCCCTGGAACAAAATATTTTGATGGGGGTCGGCGGCCAAATACAAATCATTCTGGGGGTCCTTGACATGAAAAAAAATTGAGCACCACTGCATATAGAAACATACGTTTTTCAGAAAAACTGTTGCGATTTAGGAGACATGTAGAATCGGCTTCAGGTCTCAATGGGTTAAAAGTACCAAAATTAAAAGTACTCAAATATTTGAAAATAGCGTAGGTATTAAATAGGGCTAAAGTGGTTAATGTATGTCTTATAATATCATAATTTATATCTGCAAAGTAACTAGTAACTAAAGTTTTCAAATAATTGTAGTGGAGTAAAAGTACAATATTTGCCTCTGAGATGTAGTAGAGTAGAAGTAAAAGTATTGGAAATTGGAATTACTCAAGTAAAGTAACAAATACCTCAAAATTGTACTTAGGTACAGTACTTGAGTAAATGTACTTTACACCACTGGTTAAGACCAGGAACGCATCTTGTGTCACTTTAAGATTTCTTTGGCTATTCAAAAAAATGCAGATCTACAAGCTCATAGACGCTATGAGCTTGTAGATCAGCATTTGTTTTGAAAAATCGTGGACATTTTGTGCAAATCTTTGGATATATATATATATATATATAATATATATATATATATATATATATATATATATATATATATATATATATATATATATATATATGTATGTTTTAAAGCGAAAATTTGTAACTCCGATCTGTGCTTCTGGGGGAGGGGGTCCTTGAAATTAAAATGGTTGAGAATCACTGCTAGAGCCGTAAAAATGTTCTCTTATGGGGGTCCCTGAGGCATATCTTTTCAAATGGGGGGTCCGCGGGCTAATACGTGTCAATTTGGGGGTCCTTGACAGGAAAAAAAGTTTGAGAACCATTGCTGTAAAGCAGGGGTCTTCAACGTTTTCAGGCCAAGGACCCCCTAGCTGAGAGAGAGATGAAGCAGGGACCCCCTCCATTTTGTATAAAATTGTGTTTCAGACAAACTTTTGCTGCTCTTTTTTCCCTCTACATATATAAATCTTTGCCAAAAATAGCCGATCTACAAGCTCTCAACGCCTCGCGCTGCGAGGCGTTGTGAGCTTGTAGATCGGCTATTTTTGGCTAAAGTTCTCCTCAGAAAAGAGATAGGGTTCAAGTGGTTAATGTAAAACAAAATAATCATATCGCACAAAGATTTGGCGGACCCCCTGTAGTAACTCTGAGGACCCCCTAGGGGTCCCGGACCCCCTGTTGAAGACCCCTGCTGTAAAGCACATTGAATTGCTTTGTTGTTGTGAGTGGTTGAATCTCAGCGGCACCTTTCTATACTCGCGTATATTCCCTTGAGCAGAAAAACTTCACAGGACTGTGATGTAAAAAGAATCACAAAAAGATGTATTCGCAAAAATGTGTTCCCTGGTTACAGAAGTGATCTAAAAACAAGTTCTTAAACTCAAAGAAATATACTATGGTCAAAGAACTGTGTCACTCTGACCTTGTCTTGAGCATCACCTGAATCTACACTGCCCTGCAACACTCAGGTGTTAGCAATTGCTAATTAAATTAGCAGTTACACAACCTGCGCTCTCTTCTTAAAGCTACAGTAACAGCATTGTTTTTAAACCTAAAGAACATCATCATGAATTGAACAAATTATTAACTTGTTTAAACCTTTTTAACTTCAGCTTATTTAACAGTCATATACTTCAATATACAGGAACTGTTAAAAGACCTGGAACTGTGTCATTTTTAGATTTGAGCTAAAAAGCATTATTTTACACTTTGGGCTATTCAAAAATAGCAGATCTACAAGCTCGTAAGTGCCGCGCTACGAGCTTGTAGATCTGCTATTTTTGAAAAATCGTGAAAATGTGTGCAAAATGCAAATCTTTGAATATATATATATTTTTAAAGCGAACATTTTTAACTCAAATCTTTGCTTCTGGGGGGTCCCTGGAACAAAATATTTTGATGGGGGTCGGCGGACAAATACTTATCATTTTGGGGGTCCTTGACATGAAAAAGAATTGAGCACCATTGATATAGAAACATACGTTTCTCAGAATACTGTTGTGATTTAGGAGACATGTAGAATCGGCTTCAGGTCTCAATGGGTTTTAAACCAAAATACGAAATCACAAAATAAAGCCGTTATTAATAGAAATAAACACAATATTGTTGTTGTTTGTTGTTTGAACCTTGTCTTTGTCTCTCTCTCGTCTCGGTAAAGGACCAGGAGGACAGCACCACCACGGTGATGGCCATGCAGCTGAACGCCGGTGACATGGTGTGCGTCAAGCTGCCCGTCAACTGCAAGCTGTGTGACAACAACAGCCACTTCAACACCTTCTCCGGCTTCCTGCTCTACTCCACCGACTAAGAGTCCTTTATCTCCACCTTCCGTTCTCTCTATCACATCTTTACCCCCCCCCCCCCCCCCCCCTTACGCTATAGGGCCTGATGATCGATCAGATCCTTTTGCCAATTTATTGTCCCCCGCCCTGTGTTTTTTTTCTTCTAATCCAAGACTCACGGTCCTTTGTCTTTGCTGTCATCTTCTTGTTAGTCTAATAAATATTAAATTAAGCTCCTGTCCGTCCTCTTCAAGCCTGTGTGTTATTCATCCCCCGGTTTCCACTAGTTCAAGGGGTTCTCAAACTTGTTTTAACAGTTTTTCTGAAAAAAAAAAATTCAAAAAATTTGTTTTCAAGATTTTTCAAAAAATAGCAGATCTACAAGCTCGTAGCGTGGCACTCGGTGCCGCGCTATGAGCTTGTATATCTGCTATTTTTGAATAGCCAAAGAAATCTTAAGTGACACAGGTCTTAATGGGTTAATTTCAAGGAAACCCCCCTCCCCCCAAAATTTGCATCGGGGAGGGCGGCCACGGAAACACCCATAACTGGAGCCAAAATGGACCCGTCCAGAGTTACAGGCCTATAAGGGTCCGTTTGGGTTTCCAGCCTGTCAATCCTTTAGCTTTGGGGGGGGGACCCCCTCGTGGACCCCTGCTATGAGAACCCTCTGCACTAGTGGTCCCCATATTGATTTCTTATACACTGTATATGGAGATAAAACCTATGGATCTCTGAGAATAGTTACAATAGGCCGATATCTATCTATCGATATATATATATCTATTTTCCATTTCATATCACAAAGCCCCAAAACGTAGCGTGGTCATAGAACCAACGGTTTGATGTGATGTACAACTGTGATAAAATACTGACTGTACGTTTTATGTTGAAAATAAAAGCCAACGTTTTATCAGAGGACATTGATGTTGTGAGTTACTTTGTTTGTTTGATTGGTTGAATACTTTGTAAGTCACAATATGTGACAATATGTTTAGCCCAAAAGGATAACACATTGTGGGCCTGTGTATTTATTTAATCAAAAGAACATAGAATATTAATACATGTCATGAACAAATACAAATAGATATACTGTATTTACAGAGGAGAAAAAAGGGTAACAGCCACAGCCCTCCTCTGAGACACAGAGTGAGGAGAACAGAGATAGTACCATAATATTATAATGAGCATTTAGTGAGGACCAATTATATGAAGATAAGGTTGAAAATGGATGAAGTGTTCCTTTAAGTTAAACAATCAAATCAGAGCATTCACTGCACAGCAGCAGCAAACTGCTGGAAGGCACTGGAGCAGCTCATACAAACAGGGACGTGCAGAAGGAATTATAGGGGCAGGGGCTTTAATTCCCAAAGCGAACCTCTAGCGACGGAGAATTTCTTTCTCGTTTTTTCACGGTTTTACCCCTTTTTATTTCCGTTTTTTATTACTTTAATTCGGTTAATTCGGTACAAAAAAATGTACTCCATGAAGTACGCATGGATGCATATTTATAGCAGAAAGAGTTCACATTTAACTATAGCCGTACTCATGCAATTCTGAACGGATTCTTAAAATGTAAAATTGTCTATTAGCTGTGAAGGGTCTTCTTTCATGGTTCATTGCTTGTAAATCGGCTATAATTCTGTGCACGCACTGCACGGTATGGGACTCAATTAAGTAAACTTTACTGTCTGCAGGTGCGGGCCAACGGATGCGCAGGGATTTCTACAGTTTACAGACAGAAGAGACTAGGGGGCATTCCTACTTTACAAACTTAACATTAAAGGCTGCATTCCAGTTCAGGAGAGTACGTTTTTTCCACCATTATAAATGCTGCATCCATGGTTTGGCGAGGGCACTTCTTACCGACAGACATAAAAGGGCACGGGCTCAAGCCCCCTTTGATGTCTATGTGTGCACGTGCATGCATACAAACAACACATGTACAGTTATACAATAATGCTAAAAGGGAAGCGCTGAGGGCTTGTTTCCATTGTGGTCTTATGTATTCAATTCATCAAGACATAATACACTACTATTCAAGAGATCAACACTACTAGAATCAATAAAAGTATATTTAACAAGAAAAACAGTGGGGGGGTCATTTATTTTGTCAAGCTAGAAGACTTGTCTAGGTCCAGTAGTAAATTGCAGACAGCTAGGTGCTCTTTTATAGTGGTTCTGAAGGAGGGTAGGGAGTCACACTTTTAGATGGCTGGTGGTAGGACATTCCATAGTTTGGTGGCATAACAGTAGAACGAAGTAATCCCTATGTACGAAGAACCACTTCAAAAGGACGTGACTGACTGTCATTGGAAGATTAAGGTCAAATCTAACCACACTCTCGGGGAAAGAGCCACAGGTTACCAATTTTCAGTGGTGTAAAGCAACTAAGCACATTTATTCAAGTACTGTACTTTTAAGTACAAATTTGAGGTATTTGAGCGGTGTAGCCACTCCTATAAGTGGGTTTGGGACCCATCCGTGGCGAAAGTTTTTCTTTCCGTCGCGAAAATTTGTCTTTCGCTGTACTGTGATTGGCTGATTGGCTATGACGTACTGTGATTGGCTGATTGGCTATGACGTACTGTGATTGGCTAGCGAGACGCATGACGAAATTAATAACTCATATATATCACCACTCACTTAAAAAAATTACTTTTTTTTTTAAGTGAGCTTCCATCACTGTGATGACCACTGTTGTTTTTGAGCACCGAGCGGTGCAAATATACAAGTGTCACAGCAAAGGGTCTGAATACTTATCTTTGCAGGATAAGTATTCAGGATAAGGATTGCTGTGATTGGCTAGCGAGACAAATGATGAAATTAACTTAAAACTTTGCTCATAAATAGCACCGCTCACATCACACTGGGTGTGATTTTTACTTTACTGGAATATTTCCAATTGTCTGTACTTTCACTTCTACTCCACTACATCTCAGAGGCAAATACTGTACTTTTACTCCACTACAATTATTTTAAAACTTAAGTTACTAGTTACTTTGTAGATTTTGAAGTGTGATGTCACGACTCACGTCGACTCTGGTGCAGAGCCGTAGAACCACTGTTGCCAGATGTTGTGAGAGAAATAAGCAGCCAGTTCTATGAAAACAAGCACAAAAGAAGAAACTATAGTGTACATGAGCACTAACCCATACGGTACATTTGCTATTTGAAAAAAAAAAAAGCCGATCTACAAGCTCACAACGCGTCGCATTTTTGCGACACGTTGTGAGCTTGTAGATCTGCTATTTTCAAAAAGATCTTGAAAAGAAAAAGTGAACCCGGAAAGAGACCCATGAGACAAACAATGAATGAAACACTATGAAGCACAGACAACACACTGAACCTGTAACACTGAGTATAAGCTACATTCATGTTTCCATGTCAGTACATCTTCCTCAGAGCTACCCATTAAGACCTGAGGCCGCTTCTTACGATTCTGAAAAACGTTTGTTTCTACATCAGTGGTTCTCAAACTTTTTCATGTCAAGGACCCCCACAATTATATGTATTTGACGGCCTCAAAATCTCACAATATTTTGTTCCAGGGACCCCCCAGAAGCAAAGATTTGAGTTAAAAATGTTCGCTTTAAAAGAATACAAATACATTGATTTGCACACATTTTCTCGATTTTTCAAAAATAGCAGATCTACAAGCTCATAGCGCGGCACTCGGTGCCGCGCTACGATCTTGTAGATCTGCTATTTTTGAATAGCCAAAGTGTAAAATAATGCTTTTTAGCTCAAATAAAAAAATGATACAGATGCGTTCCAGGTCTTAATGGGTTAAAAGTGCACTGAACATCTTGCAGTGTTACACCGCATGTTGTTACCCATTCGATTCTGTGTTCTACCGCCAGCTGCAGCGAGAGTATAGGTTATGGATAACGGAAAGTGGTGTAACTGGGTTTGGGTTTATAGGCTACTCTGTATCCCCTTGATTTGATACCTTCAAATCAAGGGGATATTATCCGCTGTGTGAGAGAGAGGATGCATGCAAAATGATTATGCATTAGAGAGTCTGTAAACCCTGTTTGTTAATGAATTAATTGATACTGTGACGAGCACAATTGCTTGCAACCGCCAGCCTGATCTCACAGAATTTAGTATACATTGCACGGATCCAGTGCACGTCGTTCCCTGCATAGTCGCCTAGAAAACCCGAAAATCCGTGCATACTGTATGTACGACGAGGCCCACGGTGGGCGTAACCAGTTGCAACCCGGAAAAACCCGGAAGCAGAGCAGTCCCCACAACAAAATTTACGATTCAGTGCCTATCGGTACACAATCTGGGTTTTGGTCTGCCTTCAGCGCATCACTTCCGGTGGTGCGCTTATGTTTTCATTCCCACTAACAATATTTCTACACGGAACACTAACACCATTTCTCCCAGAGAACATGGATGGTTTTGGTTATAAGCCCACTTGTTTCTATGATGAAAGAGTAAGTTAAAATGTTACTATCTTTCCGTGGTTTTGTCTGCTCCGCGGACGCTATTGTTAAATTAGTTTCGGTTTGTTTCTAGTGGGGAAGGATCGACGGACACGTGAATCCCGCCCACTACATTTGATTGGGTAAAGCGCGGCCTGCTTCCTGATCTGAAGGCACGCCCACTTGTAGGCCAGTGAGTACGCGATATGACAAACCCCCCCGACAGATTCAAACGCAGAGCAGAATCTGTTCTTGAGAGATTAATCGGTACATAACTCAAATGGCGCTGAGTAGGCTCAAGGGAACGTCGCAACGTTCAGGACGGCAACTCGCTCGCTTTAGCTCGCTCGGTGGTCCCTTACGTGGCGACAGTTCCCTTGAGACTGCACGCCTCCGAAATGGTTTAGTCACAATGGGGGAGATGTGAGGCAGGACTATGCATGGATTTTCGGGTTTTCCAGTCGTCTATGCACGGAATGACCACTCCGTGCAATGTATACTAAGTCGTGTGAGATCGGGTTGGTCGTGCACAGAAGGTTAACTCATTAATTAAGACCTGGAACTGTGTCATTTTTAGATTTGAGCTAAAAAGCATTATTTTACACTTTGGGATATTCAAAAATAGCAGATATACAAGCTCATAACCGAGTGCCGCGATACGAGCTTGTAGATCTGCTATTTTTGAAAAATCGTGAAAATGCGTGCAAATCTTTGAATATATATATTTCTAAAGCGAACATTTTTAACTCAAATCTTTGCTTCTGGGGGGGGTCCCTGGAACAAATGATTTTGATGAGGGTCCGCGGCCAAATACATGTAATTTTGGAGGTCCTTGACATGAAAGAGATTGAGCACCACTGATATGGAAACATACGTTTTTCAGAATACTGTTGAGCTTTAGGAGACATGTAGAATCGGCTTCAGGTCTTAAAGGGTTCAAAGACAATCAAGGAGGAAAAACACAGTAATCTCTCCACATCAGAATGGGCCGTTCAACGAATAACATTTCAGGGCCGGATTTTTGTCCCCGTTTATGAGCGTCCCTATTACTCTGAAGTGAACAGGTTGGCTCCGGTAGTGATTTCTGTCAGGGCCAAAGCCAGCATGAATTCACATGATATAAGGCCCCCCCCTCCCCCTATTCTCTATCTAACTGATAACAGATTAACTAGGTCAGTCGACAGGGGACTCCATCCACCCAGGTGGCTGTTACCATTACGCACGCACGCACACGCACACGCACACGCACACGCACGCGCACGCGCACAATACATTTTAAAAAATACATCTAAAAAATGGCAAAATTGTCAAATAATATTAGAAGGAGGCAATTTCTTTGAAAATAACCTATTTTAACAATATGTTTCTGTGAAACTGAGTCAAACAATGTAATGCCTCAACTCCTACAATTCCAAGTGCTTGTCAGGGTGGGGGACTATTTTGGGGCGTCCCCAGTTCAAAATTATGATTATTTTGGGGGGTCGCGGCCTGAAAAGGTTCAATACCACTGGACTACTGATTCCTCCATACACTTCACACAACCACCGACTATAGGGTTAGGCTCAAACTTACATTAAAGATAATGTCCAAAATAAAAAAAAAGTTCCAAATGATGTAAGTAGAGGAAGTAATATATATTGTGCCAGCTAAGCGTTGAGGTTTCCTTACATGTTCCTTTGTGTGTGAGTTCAGTGTTTAATGTGTGTTTTAGATCATTTTGTGAAACCTGAGTCCTGTCCTGCTTTGTGTCTTCTCAATGCAGTTATATAACTATGGATTAGATCATGTGGAGGAAGTGAAACCATCAATTGTGTATTATACGTAATGGTCCTTTACATTTTTGATCCAGGACTTCTTTTAATCTACTGTACATGATACAGATCTTAACATGCTGCCGTTTTGAGATTTGTATGATCCTTTCTTTTATTCTCCCTTTTTTACTCTTTTAAACAGTGAAAGCCTGCATGCATTTCATTTAAATTTGTACTCACATGTTTTACTTGAGTACTGCAATATAAAAATACTCTGTTACGAGTAAAAGGCCTGTTTTTAAAATGTTACTTGAGTAAAAGTACAAAAGTATTGCCATCAAAATATACTTAACGTACCAAAAGTAAAAGTACTCATTATGCAGAATGACACATTTCACAAGTTCAATACGCATGAAAAATCTTTTGAAAATAGCAGATATACAAGCTCACAACGTGTCGCAAAGCGACGCGTTGTGAGCTTGTAGATCGTCTATTTTCAAATAGCCAAAGTAGCCTACAGTATTATATCGGGTTGAAGTGGTTGATGTGTCTTTTGTAATAATATTCAAAATCTACAAAGTAACTAGTAACTAAGGTTTTTGAATAATTGTAGTGGAGTAAAAGTACAATATTTGACTCTGAGATGTAGTGGAGTAGAAGTAAAAGTACAGAAAATTGGAAATAGGCCTACCCCAGTAAAGTAAAAATTGTACTTAAGTTAAGTACAGTTCTTGAGTAAATGTACTTTAAACCACTGCTTAAAACCCATCTGTTTTTCCTGGCTTTTAATCACACTTAAGCTTTCCTAACTTGTTTTAACTCATTTTGCTACGTGTTGTAATGCATATTATCTGTTGATGTTTTTTCATTTGTTTTGATGCTTTTAATTGTTTTTGTTTTAACCATGTACAGCACTTTGGTCAGCTTAATTGGGTTGCTGTAAACGTGCTATATAAATAAAGTTTGATTTGAATGATGTATTGATTTATTTGATTTATTGCCAATACAGAACAATTAAAACACAGTGGTCTGTCCGATTGTAACACTATTGCTCCATCACAATAGCAATATTTACTCACTAGGTAATTTGGCAAAACATTATGATTGGGGTAGTTCTCTATTAAACCTACATTGTGCAACTTTTTGTGCGAAATGAAATGCTACTTTGAGCAATCTGTATGGTAGAGTATTGTACAACGTAACTAACACAACTGGCCGTGGTTGTACTTGGTTTCTCCCGCACTGCCTGTAGGTCAAAATGTAACTTCTCCTCTGAGCAAGCAGGACTTGCGCAGGAGGAGACCCTGGTTCAAATGATCCCAAGTTACAGAGTGTTGTTTTAATTGAATGTTATTGGCCCTGATCTCCTAGAGATCTAAAAACTGATGTAACTATGGGGTCCTTTATGAACTACTGATAATTTCAATATTAACATGAAATATTATGTAATGTAGGAAGAACGATAACAAGCTTCTAATCATTAGCCAATAGTAGGGATGCACAATATTGCCATTTTGGCCGATATCTGATAACCGATTATTTGCATGGTCAAATGGACCGATACAGGTCCCGATATAGCAATACAAGTTTCCAGTAAGGTTTAGCTTACACCTGTTACACAGTAACTGTTGTGATTTCGGTTGACCAACCATGTGGTCCCTTAAGGGTCTCCCTCTAACTAAAGGTGGTGAGTGATGTTACGTGGCCCCGTTTAGACGACAACGGCAAAATAAAATATCAGATGTACCGTCCGTTTAGACGGCTACGGCATTTTCGGGGGTCGAATGCGCAACAAAATGAAACCACCTTCCGGAGTGGAAATCTTTGAAAACCCTCTGCCTCGCGTCTCCGTGTAAACATGGAATACGGGGGTAAACGTGTGATGTCATGGTTCACGTCGGCTCTGGTGCAAAGCTGCAGAGCCACCGTTGCCAGATTTTGTGAGAGAAATAAGCAGCCAGTTCTATGAAAACAAGCCCAAAAGAAGCAACTATAGGCTACATGAGCACTTTAAACCTATATACAGTAGCTCACAACGCGTTGTGAGCTTTGTAGATCGGCTATTTTCAAAAAGATCTTGAAAAGAAAAAGGGAAATCATTTGGAATTGGAATACCAACGTTGTACTTTATGGTCGATATCGTCCGACGTCGATATGCGTTTAATCGTGCAATCCCTACATGATACCGTATCATAGCCTGTCTTCAGTCAATTAATGGCAAAATACTTCATCAACTACCAAGGAGTCGCCTTAAACCAAATATTATGACACTTGAGCCACACTCTGCCTGTCTAACCATGTCAACAGGTTGGCTAACGACACGGAAAAAAACATTTTTGGCTAACTCCCTATTTCTATAACAAACAGCCCAAAAACGACACCTCTGGGTGTTCTAAACAGCTCAAGTTCAAGAAAAGAAGGGAAATAATAAAACAAAGAAGGAGGCTCTGCTGTTTCAAAGCCTGTGAGAACCAGATGACATTGACACAGCGGGATCTGGGTCTCGTTCTGATCGGGACGATGATAACGTTTCTTTTGTCTCGTCTTGTTCTGAAGTCTTTAAGCTCTTTTATCCCATTAAGCCCGGGAAGGCATCTGTGTCATTTTTAGATTTTAAACCACTTTTGCCAAAGTATAGTATAAAAATAATGGTTATTCTAAAATAGCAGATCTACAAGCTCGTAGCACGTCACTTCATGCCGCGCTACGAGCTTGTAGATCTGCTATTGATGTATTTTTGTTTTATCGTGAAAAATTGTGCAAATCATTATTTTTGACCACTGTAATCACTTTAACACTGTACATTTTAACCACTGTAAGCATTATTCTATACTTTGGCTATTCAAACAATTACAGAATTACAAGCTCATATCAGCTTGTAGATCTGCTATCTTTTTTTTATATCGTGAATATTTGTGCAAATCTTTGATTATATACATTCATTTTTTTGAGCGAACATTTCATTTTTAACTCAAATCTTTGCTCCTGGGGGGGGGAGGGAGATGGGGGACGGCAGCCAAATACATATAATTCTGGGGGGTCCTTGACATGAAAAGGTTTGAGAACCACTGATATTATAGCAACATACATTTTTCGTTAGGATTTAGAAGACATTTGTAGACTGGGTCTCAGGTGTTGGTGGGTTATCTTCTGTCTCATCAGTCAAAACGAGGCCATTACATATCCTGAGCCTTGACAACAACAATGTTCAAACCACAAACACCTCTCTCTCTTTATTCAGAGAACACACAGGTGTGTCTACTCCACAGGGAGCAACTCTACACCCCATGTCCCGGTTAAAAAATAAATACAACTATTGTAGGTTTTTCGCACAATAGCGCTACACTAAACCTCTTCTCCCAAAAGGGCCGATATACAAGCTCACAACGCGTCGCGTTCTGAACGTGAAGATCTGCTATTTTCGCAGAATGTTAGCCCTAGAACAGGGATGCTAGGGTCCATGTGGTTAATCTCTAACTTGGACATTTTGACTTGGATTATATCGATAAATTAAGTGTTTGCTGTCACAATAAATTAGCAATTTACTGGATAAGGATAATTCCTTTTAACAGGTCATTCATGAAAGTCCTTGCGGTCTTGTTTCCAATGAGTGAGCAATTAAGGGTTAAGAGTCTTGCTCAGGGACAAATATCATTTCATCGACACATATGCTGGCCTGGCCTGGAATCGTACCTGTGGCAAACCAGGGCCTCTGGCTCCCTAGGCGGGCTCGCTAACCACTCATATTGGTGTCTACCGATAATTGTAAAATAAATGTCCAGAGAGAAGCAAGACTAATGAACAGATAGATTCCTTGTTTACCTGGTGTCATATAGTTTCAGTGTAGACGACAGATTTGATAGTATATTGTTTAGAATCTAAACAATATACTATCAAATCTGTCATCTACACTGAAAACTAGGATCACAGGTAGAGAACCTAGCATCAATCTAAACTTTAGATTGATGCTAGGTTCTCTACCTGTGATCCTAGTTGACTGAGTTCACTACACTGTCTCCCTGCATTTGATGAACGTGATTACCTTGCTAATGTCTGAATTATAAATTGCAAATTATACCAGTGGTGGAAGAAGTACTCTGATATTTTGCTTAAGTAAAAGTAGCAATACCACAATATAAAAATACTCTGTTACAAGTAAAAGGCCTGTGTTCAAAATGTTACTTGAGTAACAGTACAAAAGTATTGGCATCAAAATATATATAAATAATAAGTACCAAAAGTAAAAGTACTAAAATGTTTACTATTTTCAAATAGCCTAGGTAAAAAAATAGGGCTAAAGTGGTAAATGTATGTTTTATAACGTAATAATTTAGATCTGCAAAGTAACTAAAGTTTTTAAATAATTTTAGGAGAGTAAAAGTACAATATTTGAGATGTAGTGGAGTAAAAGTAAAAGTACACAAAAATTGGAAATACTACAGTCAAGTAAAAGTACCTCAAAATTGTACAG
This sequence comes from Gymnoscopelus microlampas, assembly GCF_963454915.1. Taxonomy (NCBI): domain Eukaryota; kingdom Metazoa; phylum Chordata; class Actinopteri; order Myctophiformes; family Myctophidae; genus Gymnoscopelus; species Gymnoscopelus microlampas. Next base: position 3,571,698 of record NC_139945.1, on the reverse strand, counting down.
TAGTTGAGTAAATGTACTTAGTTACTTTACACCATTGACTAATAGTAATACCAACGATCCAGGCATTTCAGAATGCAGAACATGTCCAAAATGGTATCAATTATTGTCATCAGTGACATTGAGGCCATTACATATTGTGAGAGCGGACAAGACTGTTCCACCATACCTCTCTCTCTCTCTCTCTCATTCAGAAACAGGGTGTCTGCTGAGGAGGAGAGGAACGTGACACCCATAAATAAACTATTATGATCCACACAATAGAGAGCTGTGAATGAGGCATTGTGTTGCCAGGTCTGTGCTCTTTTACCAGCCAACAAAGCTCCTTACGTTGACGAGGTGTCGCCCTCTTATTTTTGGTGCTTGTGTTCTTTTTTGGCGACATTGTGTGTGCGCGCGTGTGTGTGTGTGTGTGTGTGTGTGTGTGTGTGTGTGTGTGTGTGTGTGTGTGTGTGTGTGTGTGTGTGTGTGTGTGTGTGTGTGATAATATGAGTCATAATTGACCCTCAGGTGTATTTGAGGACATTGACCTTTGAGGGGAAAGGTCATTTTCATGGCGAATAAAGATTTTTAGACCTATACCGGTTACAATCTGTGAAACATTCAGGTTTGGGGTCAGGGTCCGGATTAGACGTTTTAACAGGTCAGGTTTAGGGGTCCAGAGGGCATTATATTAAAGGTTAAAGATTTAAACCAAAAAAATAAAGTTTTATTCCGATTTTTCCGGGTTAGGGTTAGGGTTAATAATAAATCATTCCTTGAAATAAATGAAACTTCATTCCTTCAAGAGAAAAATTAATACAATAAAAATAAGCATGTATGTTACATAATTATAAAGAACAATTGGCAGATTGAAAGATTGCTTCTCTTTTGACATCAAGTTGATAACTACAGGTGTGTGTGTGTGTGTGTGTGTGTGTGTGTGTGTGTGTGTGTGTGTGTGTGTGTGTGTGTGTGCGTGCGTGCGTGCGTGCGTGCGTGCGTGCGTGCGTGCGTGCGTGCGTGCGTGCGTGCGTGCGCGTGTGCGTGTGCGTGCGTGCGTGCGTGCGTGTGTGTGCGTGTGTGTGTGGCTGTGTACGTGTGCGCACGCGTGTGCGTGTGCGCACGCACACATGCGTGCGAGCGTGTGAGCGAGTGCGTGTGACCGTGCACGCGTACGTGTGTGTGCGTGTGCATGCATGTACACGTGTGAAGGGGTGTGGCCTTGTTGTTCTCCACCTGACAAAGGGGAGGAGCTTCAACAGGTCACCTATAAGCCCAGCCCACAGATAAAGCTGTTCATAGGAGACACCGTCAGTCAGAGTCTCACACAAGGACTGATCACAGACTGTTTAACTAAACAAGACGAGACAACGGTCGACAGCAACACATACAGTAAGTCTGATGAAGGTTTACTTACATACAAGCAAAACAATGTCTTACTTATGTAAAAGTATTAACGCTATAGTGTAGAAATACTCTGTTACAAGTAAAAAAGTCTGGTATTCCAAATTTACTTTAAAAGTACAAAAGTATTGGCATCAAAATGTAGGCTACTTAAAGTACCAAAAGTAAAAATATTGGTTCATTATGCAGAATGTCCCATTTCACAAGGTATCATACGTATAAACATGTATTCAAATCTTTTGAAAATAGCAGATCTACAAGCTCACAACGCGTTGCACCGCGGCGCGTTGTGAGCTTGTAGATCGGCTATTTTCAAATAGCCAAAGTTGAAATAGGGCTGAAGTGGTTAATGTATGTTTTCTAATCAAAATCTACAAAGTAACTAGTAACTAAAAGTGTTCAAAATAATTGTAGTGAAGTACAATATTTGTCTCTGAGATGTACCGGAGTAGAAGTAAAAGTATTGAAAAGTGGCAAGTAAAAGTACCTCAAAATTGTACTTAAGTACGGTACTTGAGTAAATGTACTTAGTTACTTTCCACCCCTGCATGAAAGGGCAGTAAGTGTTTTTTTTGTTTTAGCAAAATAAGTGTTAAATAGTTTTATATTCCCACATCATAGAAAATAAATAAATTAAAGCTTGATAAAACGGCTACTCTTGATTGGAGGAAATTGGCAACCTGAAAATGTATTTTCTGTTTATTAAAGAGCTCTAGAGATCTCTCATAATTGTGATTTAATCCCCAGGATAGGGAAGCTACGGGATTGACGTATACTTGTAAATGTGACGTGTCTTTTCAACAAGAAATGAAGAATGGAAGTTTAGACTTACTTAGTGTATCAGTGAATCACTGAATGGAGTGTTAAACTGTGGTGGAAAAAGTACTCAAATGTTTTATTTAAGTAAAAGTATCAATACTGCAATGTAGAAATGCTCTGTTACAAGTAAAAGTCTGTGTAATCGAAATGTACTTGAGTAAAAGTACAAAAGTATTGGCATCGTGCATAAGATCAATCGCGCATAAAAATATTTTGAAA
>NC_139945.1:3551777-3564277 GCF_963454915.1 Gymnoscopelus microlampas | reverse complement strand
ATTTTAACCGTAAGTCTAAAGCCGAAAAACAGCAGATCTACAAGCCCACAACACGTCGCGCTGCGACGCGTTGTGAGCTTATAGATCAGCTATTTTTCGATGCATGACACAGTGGCGCGCAACTAAGTATAAATCATGTTGAACTCTAATTCCAATCCCTAAACCTAACCTCTAAGACACCTAAATGTCTAATCCTGACCTGAATGTTTTTCTAATTGTACGTATCGCTAAAAAATGATTTTTTTTAACTATAAAACAACCATTTGTCTCATGAGGACCAGGAAAACTCTCCTCACAATGTATATTTCTTCAAATTCTACTATACTTGGTCCTCGTAAGTATAGTAATACAAACACACACACACATACGCACACGCACGTGCACGCAGTCCACCTAAAATGATGTCTGAATTCACATGTAATACCATAAGTCATATCAGACGCTTGCATGAAAATACTGTAAATCACAAATACTGTAGTTAAAACATAAATCATTCATATTGAACCAAAATAACTATTTATTATCATGTGAGTTCAGTTCTTTGTATCCTGATCTCACAGAGCTCAATAATATTGCAAAGGACTTTGTCCAGGAAAACCTCTGTGGACGTTCCTTTTCTTATGTTAGTGTGCGAGCATTCCATTTGTATTCTTGATCATTTTGTTTGGCTTACGCGCCTGAATGGAAACCCCTTTGAGACAAGAACTTTTCGTAATGTTGTGTAGTGTTTGTTTGGCCTCACAATGATCAGCGTTAACTAATGATGCACCATAGTTTTTCTGCAAGTTAACTCACTTCACCTCGTGTTAACGCTCTCTCTCTGTCTTGCCTCTCTGTCCAGGTGTGTTCACAGCACCTCGCTGTGGCGTCTACGTGTTCACCTTCACGGCCTACTCCAACGTAGGACAGAACGACCGTGGACAGCCCAACAGACTCTACCACAAGGTCATTATTAACCTAACCCTAACCCTAACAGACTCTACCACAAGGTCATTATTAACCTAGCCCTAACACTAACAGACTCTACCAGATGGTCATTAACCTAACCCTAACACTAACAGACTCTGCCAGATGGTCATTAACCTAACCCTAACCCTAACAGACTCTACCAGATGGTCATTAACCTAACCCTAACCCTAACAGACTCTACCACAAGGTCATTAGCCTAATCCTAGCCCCTACAGACTCTACCATAAGGTCACACATCTACACACAATGGAATTACTGTAAGACAAACTTCTAAGACAAACATCTCAAGACAAACATCTCATCTCGGATCGAGTCGTATACTTTAAGTATATAAGTACCCACTGAGCATTTTTCGGGCTATAAGACGTCTAAAATACGTCTAAGCGTCTATTTATAGACCGTCTATATTATAGACGTTGAAATGACGTCTATAATATAGACGTCTATAAATAGACGCTTAAAAAACAGCTAATCAACGTCTAGGCTAAGCCTAGACCGCTAAAAAACTTTCACCAGTAGACCAATTATAACCCCGTTTTAGACGGAGGTCTAATAGACGACTATGGCTCAGTGGGTATACTCCGATCGAGCAGTAAGCTTTAAGTATACTTTAAGTATATAAGTATACTCGGATTGAGTAGTATACTTTAAGTTGGTATTCAGTGGTTTGATGACGTGACGTTTTGTTTGTGTTTAGGTCCAAATGATGAAGAACGGTGAGGTGGTGGCTTCTATGTGGGAGGACAACCGAGAGGACATGGAAGACAGCGGCACTCAGGTATGAAATTACAATTACTATTACTATTACTATTACTACTACTACTAATACTAGATTAGAACAGCAGGAACATTCAGGTTTACAATGATAATACCTAAACATCATAATGTTACATATTGTGCTAATTGTTTAGGAAACACAGCGCTAGCACACGCTGCTTCACAAATCACAGATTGGGACTTAGCCTAGCAAAACATATATAAAATAATCATAATGATAATGTGTGTGTGTGTGTGTGTGTGTGTGTGTGTGTGTGTGTGTGTGTGTGTGTGTGTGTGTGTGTGTGTGTGTGTGTGTGTGTGTGTGTGTGTGTGTGTGTGTGTGTGTGTGTGTGTTGTGTGTGTGTGTGTGTAGGTGGTGGTGCTGCATCTGAACAGAGGGTGTCAGGTGTACGTAGAGCTCATGTCAGGAAGGAACCTGTGTGGGAACACCCACGAGCTCAACTTCTTCTCTGGATACCTGCTCTACCCTGACCTAACCTCTACACCTAGCTACTAACTATCTAACTAACTAACTCACCATATTATGTCCTTTACCCCGACCTAACCTCTACACCTAGCTACTAACTAACTCACCATATTATGCCCTCTACCCCGACCTAACCTCTACACCTAGCTACTAACTAACTCACCATATTATGTCCTCTACCCCGACCTAACCTCTACACCTAGCTACTAACTAACTCACCATATTATGTCCTCTACCCCGACCTAACCTCTACACCTAGCTACTAACTAACTCACCATATTATGCCCTCTACCCCGACCTAACCTCTACACCTAGCTACTAACTAACTCACCATATTATGTCCTCTACCCCGACCTAACCTCTACACCTAGCTACTAACTAACTAACTAACTAACTCATATTATGTCCTCTACCCCGACCTAACCTCTACACCTAGCTACTAACTAACTAACTAACTCATATTATGTCCTCTACCCCGACCTAACCTCTACACCTAGCTACTAACTAACTAACTAACTCATATTATGTCCTCTACCCCGACCTAACCTCTACACCTAGCTACTAACTAACTAACTCATATTATGTCCTCTACCCCGACCTAACCTCTACACCTAGCTACTAACTAACTAACTCATATTATGTCCTCTACCCCGACCTAACCTCTACACCTAGCTACTAACTAACTAACTAACTCATATTATGTCCTCTACCCCGACCTCACTGACTAACTATTACTGCTAACTAACTCACCAACCATTTCATGTCCTCTACCCAAACTAACTGACTAACTAACTCACCAACTGTTACATGTATTCTACTCTGAACTAACTGACTGACTAACTAGTAGGCCTACTGCTAACTAACTAACTAACTAACTCACCAACCGTTACATGTATTCTACCCTGAACTAACTAACTGAATAACTAGTAGGCCTACTGCTAACTAACTAACTAACTAACTCACCAACCATTACATGTACTCTTCCCTGAACTAACTAACTGAATAACTAGTACTTCTAACTAACTCACCAACCATAACATGTCTTCTAACTAGACTAACTCACCAACCATTACATGTCTTCTACTCTGAACTAGACTAACTCACCAACCACTACATGTCTTCTACTCTGAACTACACTGACTCTCTTCATCACATGTAGTTATACACAGCTGAACATGCTGAAAACATGCAGTACTGATAAAAAAAAGCCCAATAAACGTGTTGTAGGTTTGAAACCCAGTTTGAGTCTCAACTCATAGCGGCTCAAGAAGCCCTGTAGGAGATGATAACACACACATTACACTTCTGAAAGTGTGACATAGGTTTATGGACATAATAAAAGTTGATTTGATACAGTAAATGATGTGACGTTGTTTTTATTTGTTTTGTGTATGTCAGGGGTCTTCAACAGGGGGTCCGGGACCCCTAGGGGGTCCTCAGAGTTACTACAGGGGGTCCGCCAAATCTTTGTGTGATATGATTATTTTTTCTTACATTAACCACTTGAACCCTAGCATCCCTTTTCTGAGGAGAACTTTACCAAAAAATAGCAGATCTACAAGCTCACAACGCCTCGCAGCGCGAGGCGTTGTGAGCTTGTAGATCGGCTATTTTTTGGCAAAGAGGTGTTTGGTGTAGAGGGAAAAAAGAGCAGACCAAGTAAACAAAAAAGTTAAATCTGAAACACAATTTTATACAATATAGAGGGGGGTCCCTGCTTCATCTCTCTCTCAGCTAGGGGGTCCTTGGCCTGAAAACGTTGAAGACCCCTGGTATATGTGTTCATCCTGACACACACATTTACAGTATATTACTATATACAGAGAAGTCTGTCTATATTTTTATGATTTATACAGTATATAGGATTGAATGTTCATTGAAAACATATGTCTCTGCTTCTGGTGACTGATATTTTCCTTCTTATGAATGTTTTTCCAGACCAGTGGTGAAAAAAGTACTCAGATATTTTACTTTAAGTAAAAGTAGCAATACCACAATGTAGAAATACTCTGTTACACGTAAAAGGCCTGTGTTCAAAATGTTACTTGAGTAAAAATACGAAAGTATTAACATCAAAATATACTTAAAGTACCAAGAGTAAAAGTACTAAAATGTTTGAAAATAACAGATCTACAAGCTCACAACGTGTCACAATAAGACACATTGTGAGCTTGTAGATCTGCTATTTTCAAATAGCCTCTATGTATACGATAGGGCTAAAGTGGTTAATGTATGTTTCATAATATCATCATTTATTTCTGCAAAGTAACTAGTGTCTAGAGTTTTGCCTCCGAGATGTAGTGGAGTAGAAGTAAAAGTAGAGAAAATTGGAAATACTCAAGTCAAGTAGAAATATCTCAAAATTGTACTCAAGTACGATACTTGAGTAAATGTACTTAGTCATTTTACACCACTGTTATAGACTCATTGAAAACACACGTCTCTGCTTCTGGAGGCTGATATCGTCCTTGAACGTGGACTTTGGGGAGATCTTCATTCTTCCATGATGATGTAAAAGTAATGCATAGTATTTGTCATGTGTTAAAGATATTCTGATGTCAGCAGGCTGGCTGGCTGTATACAGTACAGTGTTATGACAGAGTTATGTAACTCTGTAAACAAGATGTCTTCTCCAACAGCCACCGTGAATGATTATAAACCACATGTACACAAAGGCTGACTTCACTGCTTCACTGCTATAAACACACACACACACACACACACACACACACACACACACACACACACACACACACACACACACACACACACACACACACACACACACACAGACACAGTCTCAGACAGACAGACAGACAGACAGACAGACAGACAGACAGACAGACAGACAGACAGACAGACAGACAGACAGACAGACAGACAGACAGTATTAGACAATAGTGCCGTACTTGGCCATTCTACGTCACAGAAAAGTAGCAAAAATAGCAGATCTACAAGCTCAAAACGTGTCGCACTGCGACACGTTTTGAGCTTGTAGATCTGATATTTTTGCATTGGAATCCTGATTTCTTTTTGCTATTTTTGAATTTGAATCCTTAAAAGTAACATTTGTATTTCATTTTAAATGCATTTAGTTATACTTACGTTAACTTTATGAACTTAAAAACAAATACGTTGGACATATAAAAGACAATAGAAATGTATTGTCTTTTATATAGAAAAGACAGACAGACAGACAGACAGACAGACAGACAGACAGACAGACAGACAGACAGACAGACACACAGACACACACACACACACACACACACACACACACACACACACACACACACACACACACACAGAGTTTACACATAGCAGTCATTCCTCTTCCTATAATCCTACAGGCTGATGGGGAAACTATTTGAAATGAAAACCACCCCATGCAGACTGTGGCTTTACTGTATGATAAATATTCATATTTTCACTGTATTGTCTAATACTTAATATTGTTGTTGTTGGGTGGATCGACCTCATTATGCACCAAAACCACTTTTTCCCGCCCTTTTTGCATTCTTTTCATTGGCTTCGGGGGTTCTGCCCGCACAGAGTATAAAATACAATTTAGCCAGTGGTGGAAGAAGTATTCACATTTTGTACTTAAGTAAAAATACCAATACCACAATGTAGAAATATCTGTCACAAATAAAAGTATGGTATTCAAAATTGACTTGAGTAAAAGTACAAAGGTATTTGCATTCAAATATAATTAAGTACTGAAAGTAAAAGTATACTCATTGTGCGGAATGTCCCATTTCACAAGTTTCCAGATGTATGAAAATGCTTTGAAAATAGCAGATTTACAAGCTAACTACTTGTGAGCTTGTAGATCTGCTATTTTCAAATAGCCTATGTATACATAGGGGCTGAAGTGGTTAATACATGTTTTGTAATAATATACTCCAGTAAAGTATACAGTATGGGCTGGTATGGATGTCAGGTGCCTTAATTGGGCAGAATACCTGCATGTCTTTAGCCTGGTAAACCCTCCCTCCGGAAATCTCATTTCCATTTGATTCCAGGAGTGAGTCTGGCCTGATTGCCCATTGTGGGAGTTTCTAGCGGAATTACCAACTAACCGAGCCAATCAGCGTCCTCGCTCATTGTTTTGTGATTGACAGCGGGGGTAGGCCAATCAGGTGGAACCAGAGTGGTTCACACGTCATTAATCAATACACCTTTCATACAAGCTGCTCATTAACATAAAGGACAAACCAATTACTCCTGGTGATAATCACTGCATGCCTAAAGTGGCTTAATTGACATCAAAGGGACACTTGGACATCAAAGCTACATTACTCCCGCCCATCTACAAGCTCATAGCGCGGCACTCGGTGCCGCGCTATGAGCTTGTAGATCTGCTATTTTTGAAAAATCGTAAAAAACATTTGTAGCTGTCAAATGTAAACACATTTTGTAATTTAAAAATGTTGCGTTTTTTGTTCGTTTTTTTTTCGTGTTTTGGTTACTTTATTTCGGTTTTAGAGTTAGGGTTAGGTTATTTCATTCTTATTTTTGCTTGAGAAAGACATAGCCTACAAGGCAGCAGGTGGATTTTGGGTCAGAGTTGCCTTCTCCTAGCCTGTTTCTAAAGGGGAATGACCTGCCAGGCAGCAGGTGGTTTGGAATCAGAGTTTCCTTCTCCTATCCGATGTGTTGGCTAGACTGGGTACCATCGGACGTAGGCCTACCATACAAGCATGCAGAAGGACCAGGTCTGTCAGTAGGGACATTTCCTTAGCCAAAGGGCCCTTGCTGAGTCTGGTCTACCTCTCTACAGCCTGCGGTTGCAGTTTATTGTCATGCCCAGGACATAAAGTAGTTTAGTTATACTCACAAGATGTTGCAACAGTATTCTTTCCAGGGACGTGCACAGATAGACTCTAGGTGGTGCTAGAGCACCTGCCCTTTGCCCTCTTGACCAGAAGTGCCCTTTTGAAAAAAAGAAAAACAAGTTTTTGTTTTTTTCAGTTTACAGCAGGGGTCTTCAACAGGGGGTCCGGGACCCCTAGGGGGTCCTCAGAGTTACTACAGGGGGTCCGCCAAATCTTTATGTGATTATGATTTTTCTTTTTACCATAACCGCTCAAAACCTAGCATCCCTTTTCTGAGGAGAACTTTGGCCAAAAATAGCAGATCTACAAGCCCACAAAGCCTCGCACTGCGAGGAGTTGTGGGCTTGTAGATCGGCTATTTTTGGCAAAGAGGTATAGGTGTAGAGGGAAAAAAGAGCAGACCTAGTAAACAAAAAAAAGTTAAATTTACTTGAGCACCTGCCCCTCAAAATGTCTGTGCACGCCACTGATTCTTTCCAGTGATTTCATGGTCACTGAAGTGAGAGCTATGGGTCTATAATCCTTATGTTCTTTTGGACATTGGATTTTGGGTAATGGTTTTATGAATTTAGGAATTGTGTGTGCGTCTACAGAGGTTTGAAATATTGGTTGCCACACAGGAGCCAACTCAGATGCAAAGTTTTTGAGGAGAAAAGCACTGCACTCGTCCGGCCCATTAGCTTTCCTTGTGTTAGTTACACCGCAACACTTTCCTGACATCCTCTCTTCAGTGATGATTGTTATAGTTTGTAGTGGGTTCTATAAGATAGTAACTGGACAACACACATGTGAGCGGTTTGTAGCAGCAGCTTCAGTTTTACTGAGAACGTAGGGGAATGAATGAACAGACATGAGCAGTCGATCATAGAACATGTTAGTGCAGTACTCCTAGTCGAACACAGAGTACCATATATCACATCCTCCTTTCTTAAGGAAAATATTAACTTTTTAAATGCTGAACAAAATTAGCAAAATAATTCAATCTCTCTTTCCCAATAGCTGACAAACAAAACAGTGTAACATGCATTCAAATTTCACAGATATATCACCCCCTTTTCTTTTTTTTTTTTTTTTTTTTTTTTTTTTTTGCCTTGTAGCTTTTAACTTAGCAGACATAGGTAACAAAATAGGACTTGGCAATAATAAAAGTAAACAAAACTCAGTGTGCAAAAGTCATTGTTCGTGTGGGGCCAGAGGTTCCAGAACATGGCCCACCGGTGGAGCTCAACTTTCAGCGTTGGCTCGTGACATAGTCTCTGTACCTCACAGGTGGAACGACAGCTCTCCCAGATCTGGTGCGGTGTGTAGGGGAGTCGCCCGAGCTGGACTGGGAGGCCTGGTTCTGCTGGGCCTCAGAAGTAGGTAGCTCGTCCCGCAGGGTCTCTGGCTGGTCGATGGACTCAGGATCAGCACTCTCAAGCAGACTTGGATGAATTGTCCTCAGGTGACGTCTGTTCCTCCTGAAGATCACGCCTGCCGGTGATTCCACACTGTAAGAGCGTGGCTCTCCTCTCTTGCTCAACACGACAGCAGGCTTCCAGCCTTGCCTTGTCTTCATGTGTACTGTGGTTCCAGGAGTCAGTTCAGGTAGTGGTTTGGCTCCCACATTGTAGTACTGCTCCCGTTGTGTCTGCAGGCGTTGGAGTCTGTCGTGGATGTTTCTTGGGGTGAATGGTTGCAACACTGCACTAGTGCACGGCAGTGGGCTTCTCAGGACACGTCCCATTAACATCTGTGCTGGGGAGACATCTAGGCCTGTCACCGGTGTGTTTCTCAATGACAGTAAAGCCAGATGTGGGTCAGTCCCTGTTTGTGCTGCTTTCTTAAGTGCACGTTTCACAATTTTGACCATTACCTCTGCAAGTCCATTGGACTGTGGGTATCCGGGGCTAGAGTGTGTGAGCTTGATGCCCCATTCCGCAGCAAACTTCTGCATCTCACAGCTTGCAAAAGGAACATGATCACTCACCAACTCTTTGGGGATCCCATGTCTGGCGAAGACTGACTTCATCTTTTGTATGACTGAGTGGGCAGTCTTGTCTGGTAGGTGTAGCACCTCTGGGCACTTAGTCAGGTAGTCTACAATCACAAGATAGGGTTGTCCATGCAGCTCAAATATGTCAGTCCCCAGTTTCAACCATGGCAGTTCTGGTATCTCATGTGACTGGAGAGGTTCTTTTTGGTTTTGTGGCTGCATTTGCTGACATGTGGCACACATTTCTACCTTCTTCTCTATGTCCTGTGCCATTCCTGGCCAGTACAGGACCTTCCTGGCATGGGCTTTCATTCGCTGGATACCTTGGTGTGCAAGGTGTAATTTGTCCATGATGACTGCTCTCATGCTCTGAGGAATGATGATCTTGTCTGTCGTCATTACTACACCATCTCTGATGCTCACTGTGTGACGCATCGGCCAGTATTGGTGTAATATGCTGTCACAGCGTTGTCTTCTCTCTGGCCAGCCCTTCTGTTGTGCTTGCATCACTGCCTGTAACACTTTGTCTGCTGCAGTTGCTTCCTGGAGCTGCTTGAGCATGTTTTCACTCAACGCATCTGTGGCCTCCATCGCGTACACCACTTTGTCCTCGAACAGGTTCTCAGTGAGGTCATCAACTTTCCCTTTCACCACTGCACGAGAGAGTGTGTCGGCAACATGTATGTCTTTTCCTGGAGTGTATGCAATCTCGAGATCATAGCATTGCAACTGGAGAAGCATCCGCTGTAGTCTAGCTGGTGCCTTGCTCAGATGTTTCTTAAAGATGACTTCAAGAGGCTTGTGATCTGACTGTACACTCACTGTCTTCCCATATATGTATTGGTGGAACCGCTTGGCTGCAAACACAATCGCCAACAGCTCCTTTTCTATTTGAGCATAGTTTTTCTCTGTGTCTGACAGTGCTCAGGAGGCATAGCTCAGCGGGCAGTTTTCCTGTAGAAGACACGCTCCCAGTCCATCTTTAGATGCATCTGCTTGGATTATCAAGGGTTTGTGCTGGTCATAAAACTTGAGACTTGGGGCTCGAACGAGAGCAACCTTCAGGCTTTCCAGTGCTGCATTATGTTCATGGGCCCACTGCCATGCTGCATCCTTTCTCAGAAGCTGTCTCAGAGGGGCTGTTATTGTGGCTTCCCCTGGAATGTATTGGGCCAAGTATCTTGTCATGCCTAACAGTCTCTGTACACCTTTCTTATCTTCTGGTGCCGGCATGTTGGCGATGGCTGTCACCTTTGCGTCATCTGGTTTAACGCCCTCTGGTGTGATGATGTGGCCCATGTATCTCACTGTGTTGACTTTGAATTGAATTTTGTCCTTGTTGAATTTGACATTGGCAGCTTGTGCCCTCTTCATGACTTGCTGGAGGATTTCAGCATGCTCTTGGTCCGATGATGCAGCGATTATCATGTCATCTGCTATGACATGTACACCTTCAATGTTGCCGAAGGTCTCACAGTTCTGCTGCTGAAACACTTCGCTGGCTGACTTAATGCCAAACGGCAGTCTCTTAAAGCGGTACCGGCCCCATGGTGTGTTGAATGTGCACAGCACTGATGATGGCCCATCCAGCTTCACCTGCCAATATCCGTCCTTCTCGTCCAGAATGGTGAAGATGGATTTCCCTGCAAGTTTGCAGCGGACATCTTCTGGAGTGGGAATAGAGTAATGTTGCCTCTTTATGGCCTTGTTCAGGTCACGAGGGTCCAAGCACACCCTCAGTGATCCGTTCTTTTTTTCTGTGATCACCAAACTGCTCACCCATTCTGTTGGGTCATTTACAGGGGTTATTACATCTGCTTCCACTAGGTGTCGCAGTGTGACTTTCAGCCTGTCCATGACAGCAAGAGGAATCTTCCTGCACCCATGCACCACAGGTGTGACTTTCGGGTCAGTGTGTATGTGATGTACACCTGGGAACTCACCCAGCCCGCTGAAGACTGATGGATACATCTCTAACAACTCCTCTTTTGTGGCTGGAGTTCTCCTCAGCTCCTGTGTTGTGGCTGGAGGTCTCCTCTCAAGTGCATCAATTCGTTTCTCAAGCCGCAGTACCTCACTTGCCTCTCTGCCCATGATTGGCACGGCTGACTGGTTGATCACGTAGAAATCAAGCTTGGCTTTAGCCTTAGCAGTTTCACACATCAGTGACACAGTACCTTCAGGTTTCAGACGGTTCCCTCCATAAGCCACCAGCACTGTTCTCGTGGGCTGTAGCTGGATACGACCTGGGAATGTCTCTACAATGGACATAGGCAGCACGTTTCCATCCGCTCCTGTGTCAATCTTGAATTTGACCGGGACATTCATAACACTGGCCATAGTGTACCATGCAGTGTCTTTACTTTCAGTGACTGCATTCACTTCCACACATGACACAGTACCTATAAACAGTGAGTCTATCTCTGTCTCTACCTCTAGGTCGTGGACACCACGTCTTGTCACTGTTCTGTTGGTTGGGGTGCCGGTCCTGTCAGCTGGTGTGGCACACATCTTTGCAAAATGGTTTTGCTTGTTACATTTGTGGCATGCAGCACCATAAGCAGGACACTGGCGCGGTTCATGTGTCCTCCCACACTTGTTGCATTGTGCACTCCACTCTCTGTTTTTCTTTTCTGACTTTCTGTATTGGTAAGGTGTTCCTTTCTCTGTGTGTGCTGGAGCTCTATTCATGGCTTGCACATGTGATTCACCCACAGCATGTGTTGTTTGCATAGCTTGCATCTGGCTCCTTGCAGCTTCTGATGCTCTGCACAAGCCTACTGCTTTCTCAAGGGTTAAATCCTTCTCCCTTAGTAGCCTTTCTTTCAAAGAGGCATTATTCAAGCTGAATACCAACTTGTCTCTTATCATTTCAGTGTCACTTATTCCAAACTCACAGTTTTTGCTCTTCTGGCGCAGTTCTGTGACAAACCTGTCCACTGTCATCCCCTCTGCCATTGCGTGAGACCAGAACTGGTGCCGTTCAAAAACAACATTTTTCTGTGGGCTGCAATACTTTTCAAATGCCTTGATGATTTCATCCATTTTTTCATCCTCTCCATCATCAAATGTAAACGTATTGAATACATCCAAAGCATCTTCTCCAATAGTGTGTAACAGGATGGCAACTTTAATTTTCTCATCTTTTTCGATTGCTCCAGTGGCTGTCATATACAGTTGAAAACGCTGTTCCCACCTGCGCCAATTCTCGGCCAGGTTTCCAGTGAGTAGCAGCGATGACGGTGGTTTGAGCTGCTCCGTGCTAATGCTAGCGTTAGCAACAACAAAGCGGTCCTCACTCGCTCGCTCCGCAAATCCGCTGGGTTTTTATAACTCTCTGTGAGATCAACGTGCATCGAATGAAGATCCGGCCACTTCTGACACCATGTTATAGTTTGTAGTGGGTTCTATAAGATAGTAACTGGACAACACACATGTGAGCGGTTTGTAGCAGCAGCTTCAGTTTTACTGA
>NC_139945.1:3509277-3546777 GCF_963454915.1 Gymnoscopelus microlampas | reverse complement strand
ATTGGCGTAAAAATACGAAAAATTGTACTAAAAGTTAAAGTACTCATTATGCACAATATCCCATTTCACATATTTCCAAATATATAAAATTCTGTTGAAAATAGCAGATCAATGCGATGCCTTGTGAGCTTGTAGCTCTATTTTCAAATAGCCATGGCTGAAGTGGTTAATGTGTGCTTTTCAAAGTAACTAGTAACTAGAGTTGTCAAATAATTGTAGTGGAGTAAAAGCACAATATTTGCCTCTGAGATAATAGTGGAGTAGAAGTAAAAGTATTGAAAATTGGAAATACTCCAGTAGAATAAAGAAATCCTCAAAAGTATACTCAAGTACAGTACTTGAGTAAATGTACTTAGTTACTTTCCACCGCTGCATGCGGTGAGGCTATGCTGTAGGTAGGAGATGATGACAAGTGAGGGGGAGTTGTTTTTTTTCCTTCATATCGTTGCTGTCGAGCAGACACCTTGTATCTCCATATTTCACCTTTTTAAGTTGTTTTCACAAATGAATGCCTCTATTTAGTATTTCATGTCACTCAAAAGCAAGCAATAACAGTCACACGGAAGAACTGCTATTTTCACTATTTTGGAAACAAGAACGTTAAAGGAGGAGTTCACCCCAAAAAAATAACTTATTTTCTATCAATTACACACCCCATGAAGCCTTGATTTCATGGATTTATTTTTGTTTTTGTGGCATTCCTAAGACAATAATTTGATGACCGTGTGTATTTCCGGTAGGAGACACAAATAATCGACTTTGTGTCTCCTACCGGATACATTAGCCGGTAGGAGACGGGAATCAAATTATTAGCTTAGGAATGCGACAAAAACAAAAAATAATCCATGGATTCAAGGCTTCATATAGGGTGTGCAATTGATAGAAAATAAGTCATTTTTTTGGGTGAACTCCTCCTTTAAAAAAGCCTGTAGGACTTGTGACTAATAGTGACTGTTTTTGTCTGGGAGACAGTCACCTTGCTGGTGCCCATTCTTCAGGAAAGCAGAAACACGTTTTTATCCAAAATGAGTTAATAGCCCCAGTTAGACTCGTCACATACTAGACGTATGTCTGGCATAAATGTCAGAGCTTAAATCCACATGTAAATATGAAATAAATGCATAAACATGTTGCTAAGATATAAGGTTTAAGAGCTAGCAACCTCTAATTCAAGTGGTGTTTTCTCTACTTAACCCATTAAGACCTGAAGAAGCGTCTGTGTCATTTTTAGATTTGAGCTTAAAAAAAAGCATTATTTTACACTTTAGGCTATTCAAAAATAGCAGATCTACAAGCTCATAGCGCGGCACCGAGTGCCGCGCTACGAGCTTGCAGATCTGCTATTTTTGAGAAATCGTTCAAATGTGTGCAAATCTTTGAATATATATATTTTTTTCAAACGAACATTTTGTTACTGAAATCTTTGCTTCATGGGGGGGTCCCCTGGAACAACATATTTTGAGATGGGGGGTCCTTGGCCAAATACATATACATTTTGGGGCCCTTGACACGAAAAAGTTTGAGAACCACTGACATAGTAACATACGTTTTTTCAAAAAACAGTTTTTAGAAGACTAAAAACTGACTTTTTGTAGAATCGACCTCAGGTCTTATGGGTGAAGAGTTTTAACTTGACTTCAGTTCTATAAGCCATTGGTTCTAAAAGTGAGGTCCGGGGACCCCCAGGGGTCCTTGAGGGAGTTCCAGGGGCCCCCCAGCTAAATGATAGATAGGAACCAAATGGACCCTTATGGGTCTGTAACTCAGAGTGTAACAAATGGAACCAAATGGACCCGCATTTGGTTCCATTAGTTCCATTATTTTTTTGTACATAATAACTACATTAGATCCATTGTAACACATTTGTATTTCCTGTAACATAACAGTATTGGAGCTGACATAGATGTTAACACTGAGGTGTGTGTGTTTGCTTGACTCAGTGATCCACTGCTACCGTACATGGTCATCAGCACGGAGCTGTCATTCCTACTGACAATGGTGCAAAGTAACTAAGTACATTTACTCAAGTGCTGTACTTAAAGTAACATTTTGAGGATGCTTTTACTCTACCGGAGTATTTCGCATTGTGAGCTTGTAGATCTGCTATTTTCAAAATATGTTTATACAATTTATACATTTGAAAACTTGTAATGGGACATTCTGCATAACGAATACTTTCTACTTTTGGTACTTTAAGTACATTTTTGGTGCCAATACTTCTTGTACTTTTACTCAAGTACATTTAGAAATTCCAGACTTTTACTTCCAACAGAGTATTGTTTATATTGCAGTATTGATACTTTTACTTAAAGGACGACTTCACCGATTTTCAACCTATCTTCATATAATTGGTCCTCTCCTCACTAATACTCATGATAAAATGGTTAAAAAATGTTCTACTCGGTCTCTGTCTCAGAGGAGGGCTGTGGACAGTTCAGAAACCCGTCTACCAGTGACATCATAGATGGGGAATCCAAGCTAATAGAAACTGCAGGCTTTGTATTCCTGGAAAGTTGCAATGCAATAATAGATCCCATTGTTCTCGCCTTAATAAAAATCAGAATAAAAAAATTGTAATCTTTTTGGGGAAAAAAATCATGCCTAACGATGATGTCACTGGTAGACGGGTTTCTGGACTATCCACAGCCCTCCTATGAGACACAGACCAAGTAGATTTTTTTTTTTATCATTTTATCATGAGCATTAGTGAGGACCTTTTATATGAAGATATGTTGAAAAGTGGTGAAGTCGTCCTTTAAGTAAAACATGTGAGTACTTGTTCCACCACTGAGCAGTAGCTGCAGTGAGGTCCCAGTGGACAGCCGTACTGCTCAGTAGCTTCACATCTGGAGCAGATCAACATCTGGAGCAGATAGCTGTGTATCAGGTCCATGGCAGCCTAGACGCTGTCCAGACCCAACCCTTTACAGCATTATGCTTCTCAGGGGTCCTTGGGTTGAGGGGATACCAGGGGGTCCCCAGCAATAAAGCATCACTATCATTTTAACCCCTTGATCCATATTTTATACTTTGGCTTTTAAAAAATAGCAGATCTACAAGCTTGTGGCGCGGCACCGAGTGCCGCGCCACAAGCTTGTAGATCTGCTATTTTTTTTTAAATCCTGGCACAAAAAAACTATTTTGAGACAGGGGGTCCGCAGACAAAAAAAAACATCATTATTTTGGGGGTCCTTGACATGAAAAAGTTTGAGAACCACTGCTTTACAGAACATGAAACTAAAACTTTGCGTCATACGGTCGCCTGTGTTCTTTTACAGCTAAACGTTAGCCCTCAGAATAGGGACGCTAAAGGCAGTGTTGCCAGATTTTGCGAGAGAAATAAGGCAACCGCGACCAGGCCACATGAGTGCTTTAAACCTATATCGGCTTTTTGAAAATAGCTGATCTACAGGCTCACAACGCGTCGCGATGCGTAATCTTGTAGATCTGCTATTCTCCAAAGAACATCTCGGGGGGAAAAAGTGAACATTTTTTAATATTCTTGAAACATTCTAACAACACAAATCTGGCACGGTGGTCCCAGGGACTAAGTATTTTCAGATAGGGGTCCCATGGCCAGATACATGTTAATTTGGGGGTCCTTGACAGGAAAATGTTTGAGGACAACATTAGACAGGAAGCTCAAATAAGCAACAACACTTTCAGAAACAATCCCCAAAATACCCACAACTACCAATATTTTCAAGCGACTTCACAGAAAAAAAACCAGCCCAACGTCGCTTATAATAAGCAGACGTGGCAACGCGGACGCTCAGGGGTTTTGCTAATGGAGTGAGTGAGCTAATTGAACTGGTAACAGAGGTTATGGAAGCATTTAGGGGATAATTTTAGATTCTCCGTTTAAATCATAAGAGAGAGTCACGCTGAAAGGATTTGTAAAGCGATTACGGCTAACCGTCATAACTGCATCCAGATGATATGAAAACGCTCCACGTTTTGACTGTGTGCCTCTGGGCTGGGACTTAACCCCTTCAGTCCGGGAAAGCGTCAGTGTCATTTTAGATATGAGTATGTGTGAGTCACAATTTATTCAAAAATAGCAGATATACAAGCTCAGTGCTAGTGCTGCTATTTTTTTTTAAATCGTGAAATATCTATATATTTTTCAATGCAATTTTTTTTCTTTGCTTTTGGGGGGTCCCTGGAACAAAATAGATGGGGGTCTGCAGCCAAATACATATCATTTTGGGGGTCCTTGACATGAAAAAGTTTGAGCACCACTGATATATCAGTGGTGGTCAAACTTGTATGAGCTTGTATATCTCTTATTTTTTTTGAAAAATCGTGGAAAATGTGTGCAAATCTTTGAATATATATATAGTTTTTTAAAATGTGTAAAATGTTTAGTTCCAGGGACCCCCAGAAGCTAAGATTTGAGTTACAAATGTTCGCTTTAAAAAATATATCTATTCCAAGATTTGCAAAATTCACGATTTCTCAAAAATAGCAGATCTGCAAGCTCATAGCACGGCACTCGGTGCCGCGCTATGAGCTTGTAGATCTGCTATTTTTGAATAGCCTAAAGACATCTAAAATGATGCAGAGATGCGTCCCCCGGTCTTTAACGGGTTAAATCCAATGACATTGTGTCACATCTGTGCTGATGTGGTTTAACTAGCTGGTCCCCGGCCAGACGGCCCACCATTAAATCCATGATTGTGTCTTTAACGACCCTGGTCCCTGAAAGTCTTATAGTGCCTTCCTGGGGTTCTGACCAAAAGGCAATATGTGCCTTCTTGAGTGAGACTGTGTTTCTTGGGCCAAACAAAAATAAAGATCTAATAACGTCTAATAGCGTCATCGCTGCATTTTAAACGGTGCAGTTTAAGTGATATTTATTTTGTTAGAATAAGTGTTAAATAGCCGATCTACAAGCTCTCAACGCCTCGTGCTGCAAGGCGTTGAGAGCTTGTAGATCGGCTATTTTTTGGCAAAGAGGCTATAGGTGTAGAGGGAAAAAAAGAGCAGACTAAGTAAAAAAAAAAACGTTCATCTGAAACACAATTTTGTGCAATTTAGAGTAGGGGGTCCCTGCTTCATCTCTCTCTCTCAGCTAGGGGGTCCTTGGCCTGAAAACGTTGAAGACCCCTGCACTAAAGAGTTCAGAGTCTCGACACCAGGCCACACTGCGCTACCAATAACGTTCTGAAACACATTATTTTGTCCAGGACCAGAACCACAGGGCAATATGATTAGAGAGAGCATAGAGCCACGCTCTGCCAAACAAACACCATACTGTATCTATAACAGCCTCGTTCTGCTGGCAGGAAACCATGCAAAGCACCAATAAACCACCGAACGGCGGTTAGGAGTTTAGCTAGGAACGACGTCATGTGGCCACACACACGCACACACACAGGTTGGTTTTACTATGCTTGTGAGGACATCAACACTTTAGGACAGCCTGCCATTTTATGAATGTCATTTACAAAAAATGGAACCGTAAGCCTAAAGCCGAAAAACAGCAGATCTATAAGCCCAAAATGCGTCGCGCTGCGACGCGTTGTGAGCTTATAGATCGGCTGTTTTTCGGTGCATGACACTGGCACGCGACTAAGTATAAATCATGTTGAACTCTAATTCCAATCCCTAAATGTCTAATCCTGACCTGAATGTTTTTTCTAATTGGAAAGGTATCTCTAAAAATGTTTTTTTTTACTATAAAACAGCCATTTGTCATGTGAGGACGAGGAAAACGGTCCTCGCAATGTATATTTCTTCAAATTCTACTATACTTGGTCCTCGCAAGTATAGTAATACAAACACACACACACACACACACACACACACACACACACACACACACACGCGCGCGCGCGCGCACGCACACACACACACACACACACACACCAAAGCGGCCCTCGCTCGCACTCGGCTTCCTGTTGTGGCTTTTCAGACAGGCGTTACCGTGGCAACGCAGACAAACAGAGCGACACAAACAGAACAGTACGGGTTGGACTGGAAAACATGAGGAGAAGTGATGCTATCAGCCATATAGTTCATGGTGAACAGGGCCGTCTGAACGCAGCTATAGCTTTGCCACCACACAGAAAAAGGGGAACAAATTGTGCGTTATGGACATTTTTGAAATTAATTCAACCTTTATTCACCCTACCAGAGGAAGTGGTGGAAAAAAGCTACTCAAATGTTTTACTTTTTAAGTAAAAGTATCAATACTGCAATGCAGAAATACTCCGTTACAAGTAAAAGTCCGGTAATCAAAATGTACTTGATAAAAGTACAAAAGTATTGGCATCAAAATGTACTTAAAGTACCAAAAGTTAAACTACTCGTCATGCATAATGTCCCGTTTCACAAGTTATCATTAGGTCTAAAATGTAGATTGTTTTGTTGTTGAAAATAGCAGATCTACAAGCTCACAATGCGTCGCAGACTCACTGAAAACACACGTCTCTGCTTCTGGTGAACGTCGATATTGTCTTGCAAAAGTATGAGGGGGGGGGGGGGGGGGGGGCGTGTATTTCTCAATTACTTTTAATAAAAAGGAAAAGGTTTTATCAGACATTCAAGGTTTGCAGCCGACACGACAGACAGTAAGACACAGACAGACAGACAGACAGACAGACAGACAGACAGACAGACAGACAGGCAGGCAGGCAGGCAGACAGGCAGGCAGGCAGGCAGGCAGACAGACAGACAGACAGACAGACAGACAGACAGACAGACAGACAGACAGACAGACAGACAGACAGACAGACACAGACAGACAGAGAGCCACAGACAGGCTCCAACAGAAGCTTGTTTAAAAGGTTTCCTTGAGTTATGAGCTGTGGGACTAATCCCAAACATAACAAGACGTCCCAGGGCACACGTTAACATGCTAGAGGCTGGAACAGGAATGGAACGGTGGACCCCCTGGGGTCCCGTTAGTTTAGAGAGCTCTCAGACTATTCTACGGTATGATCCCAATAGATTTGGCATGAGGTAGTTTGGGAGGAAGACATTATTAAAGCTGGGGTCTTCAAAAGGGGCTCCGGGACCCCCTAGGGGGTCCTCAGAGTTACTATAGGGGGACTGCCAAATATTTGTGTGATAGGAACTTTATTATATGTACCTTAACCACTTGAACTCTAGCATCCCTATTCTGGTGTGAACATTCACCCAAAAAAATAGCAGACCTGCATACAGTACAAGCTCAAAATGAACATTGTGAGCTTCTTCTTTTTGTAAACCCTATTTTTTCACACAGTGCCAACGCCTAGGCTTGTAATCCTGGGCGCTACTCTCCCTCTGCCAGCCTGGGGAGAGCCCCGCCCTGAGCTCATGCTTTCCTTCAACACATGAGGAGTGAGCAGGCCGCTTCTTATCACCTGACAGGGTAGAGTTTTACCCGGTAGGACGTAGCTTCTTGTCACCTGACAGGGTAGAGTTTTACCCGGTAGGACGTAGCTTCTTATCACCTGACAGGGGGGAGTTTTACCCGGTAGGACGTAACTTCTTGTCACCTGACAGGGGGGAGTTTCCCTGGTTGGACGTAGAACTTGGAAGGAACACGTTATTCCAACCAGTTCCTCTCCCCTCCATCAGGCGCCCCGGCTGAGCAGGTGGAGGCAGTATAGAGACCAGGATTACTGCATGTTTTTTGTGAGGGTACCTACCTAGGGTACACAGGGAGAACAGGCACGGGGTCACGATCTTGGGGTCACAATTCCGATTTTTTTTCATTTTTTTCCAAAACAAACGATTCTCAAATTTAAAAAAAATAAAAAAATTGATTCAAAATCAATTTTCTTTTAGATTCAAAACAATTCTCGATTAAAAATGTTTTTTTTTTCCAATTCAAAATCGTTTTTTTTTTTTCGGTTCAGCCCTTAACTTCTCAAACATTTCATTATACAAAGATACTGCGGAAAAAATAATGTCATTAAAAAATAGGTTTTTGGAAAATGAGAATCGATTCTGAATCGTCCAACATTAGAATCGCGATTCGAGTATGAATCGATTTCTTTCCCCACACCCCTACTAAGTTAAGAGCCAAAGGTCACGTTTACTAAGTATTGAGGGTTTAAGTTGACCCGTTTCGGGTAGTATCTGAAGCTCCAATACGTGCGTTTTAGTTGTTGTAGTTCTATAGTGACGCATTAGGGAGTGACAATGACAGAGCGGCAATAAATATGTGTGACAATGTGTTGCTATAGTGACCATGCATAAACACAGCCTGCAGTGGTGGAAGAAGTACTCTGATATTTTACTTAAGTAAAAGTAGCAATACCACAACATAAAAATACTCTGTTACAAGTAAAAGGCCAGTGTTCAAAATGTTACTTGAGTACAACATATACTTAAAGTACCAAAAGTAAAAATACCAAAATGTTTGAAAATAGCCGATCTACAAGCTCACAACGCGTCGCGATGCGACGCGTTGTGAGCTTGTAGATCGGCTATTTTCAAATAGCCTGTGTATAAAAGGGGGCTGAAGTGGTTAATGTATGTTTTATAATATAAATAATAAAAATCTACAAAGTGTAAAAGTATTATATTTGCCTCTGAGATGTAGACAGTGGAGTAGAAGTAAAAGTACTGAGAATTGGAAATACTCCAATAAAGGAATTTATTTTTCACTGAAGTACAGTAGCCTACTTGAGTAAATGCACTTAGTTACTTTACACCACCGTGTGTGAGCATATTGTGTTGCTATAGTGACCATGCGTACACACAGCCTGTAGACAGATACAGTGAAAGCTCCATAACTCTTTTACACATTTCCCACAGTGCGTTGGAGGGAGATCTATCATTGAGCTGGACTGCTGGGTCTGCAGTTCAGAAAAAAAGAGTTCTGTGCAGTGGTGTAAAGTAACTAAGTACATTTACTCAAGTACTGTACTTAAGTACAAATTTGAGGTACTTCTACTGTACTGGAGTGTTTCCAAATGACTATACTTTTACTTCTATACTCCACTACATCTCGGAGACAAATATTCTCCTTTTTCTCCACTACAATTATTTGAAAACTTTAGTTACTGGTTACTTTGCAGATAAACATTATTATATCATAAAACATACATTAACCACACTTTAGCCCTGTTTTATACCTAGGCTATTTGAAAATAGCAGATCTACAAGCTCACAACGCGTCGCATCGCGACACGTTGTGAACTTGTAGATCTGCTATTTTCAAACATTTTAGTACTTTTACTTTTGGTACTTTAAGTATATTTTGATGCCAATACTTTTGCACTTTTACTCAAGTAACATTTTGAACACAGGCTTTTTACTCTGTAACAGAGTAGGCTACTTCTACATCATTTGTGGTATTGATACTTTTACTTAATGTATAAACAAAGTCAGTACTTTTTCCACTACTGTCAGTCTGTATGAAACACTGTCGACCTCCCTGAACTTTCTCTGAGTCGGCAAACTGAAGGAAGAAAAAAAAAAGGTTCTCGTTGGGTTGGACTCTCTGTGAAATATGGAGCCGCCTTAAGTGTTACTTTCTGCTCTGTTCTGCTCCAGACATGCAGGATAGAGAGGTCAATGGGTACACCGTACACAGCAATGTACACACACACACGCACGCACGCACGCGCACACGCACACACACACACACACACACACACACACACACACACACACACACACACACACACACACACACACACACACACACGAACATACACACACGCACACGAACACACACACGCACACAAACGCACGCGCACATGTGTGCAGGCATGCACGCAGGCAGGCAGGCAGGCAGACAGACAGGCAGACAGGCAGACAGGCAGACAGACAGTCAAACAGACAGGCAGAGAAACAGACAGGCAGACAGGCAGACAGGCAGACAGGCAGAGAAACAAACAGGCAGACAGGCAGAGAAACAGACAGGCAGACAGGCAGAAAAACAGAAAGACAGGCAGGCAGGCAGAAAGACAGGCAGGCAGGCAGGCAGGCAGAAAGACAGGCAGGCAGGCAGGCAAAGGCACAGACAGACAGACAGACAGACAGACAGACAGACAGACAGACAGACAGACAGATAGGTCAGTGGGTACACAGTGTTGTAGTGAACATGGCGTCAGTGTGTTAAGGAACAGAGTGCGGAGTGGTTGTTATACTGTGGCTGTTTGTGAGAGGCCAAGGACTATAGTGTGGCCAATGGAACACAGCACACACAACTTAACTACACACACACACACACACACACACACACACACACACACACACACACACACACACACACACACACACACACACACACACACACACACACACACACACACACACACACACACACAACTTTAACTACACACAACACACAACTTTAAGTACACACCAGACCAGCATTCCTTGTTGTAATGTTTCTATAAAGATGCATGGATGCCACGGGAACAAGGTCGTGATGACCTGATGAAGACATATTGACATCCAACACGTTATTTGTCTGAACCCTATGAAGAAAACAAGGCTTTAATTGTCTGAGTTTGCCTCAGTGCCTTCCTTCTTCTACACACAGAACCAGTGGTGGAAAGTAACTATTTACTTAAGTGCAATTTTGATATATTTGTACTTTACAAAGTAAAAGGCCAGTGTTCAAAATGTTACTTGAGTAAAAGTACAAAAGTATTGGCATCAAAATATACTTAAAGTACCAAAAGTATAAAGTACCAAAATGTTTGAAATAGCAGATAGCGCGAGGCGTTGAGAGCTTGTAGATCTGCTATTTTTTGGCTAAAGTTCTCCTCAGAAAAGGGATGCTGGTTCAAGTGGTTAATGTAAAAAAAAAACAATCACATCACACAAAGATTTGGCGGACCCCCTGTAATAACTCTGAGGACCCCCTAGGGGTCCCGGACCCCCTGTTGAGCCATAGAGAATACAATGAATACTAGACAAGGAGGGCTTGTTTTGTCTGAGATGAGACAAAATAAGTGGAAATTGAAGTATTTTGTCCTTTTGACTTTAAATATGGGATGTGCTACAGTACCTTTTACACATCTTTTGGAAATGATGTTTACTGGATTTTGAGGTTTTCTTTGACAATCCCACTGTTGAACCACAACCTCTTTTTTTCCCCTCAGATGTGAAAACGTATTAGCGTACATACTGAGTTATCTCACTGACAGTGTTTACAAGACATTTGGTACTGATTGTTCCTGCGGTTTGTTGCGACACACACACACACACACACACACACACACACACACACACACACACACACACACACACACACACACACACACACACACACACACACACACACACACACACACACACACACACACACACAGAGATACCATGAATCAAAAAGACACGTGGGCCTACGGGGGAAAAAAATGCATTCCCTCCCTGAATGAAAACAACACTTTGTTATCGTTAACAACCAGGCTATTAAGGAAGTATATACTGAGAACGCTGCAGTTCTCGTTGACGGCCTAGAAGGTGAAACTGACTGCCCTGCTCCGGCTGTAAACTCATTTTCATTCCATTGTTGTCGACTGTGACTCGACTCGACTTTACACTTGATTTGTATGACTTAAACCTTTTCATAAAGACTTTCCCACTGAGCATTTTTCGGGCTATTAGACGTCCAAAATACGTAAGGGCTAGTCTAAAACCGGGTTATAATTGGTCTAACAGTGAAAGTTTTTTAGCGGTCTAGGCTTAGCCTAGACGTTGATTAGCTGTTTTTTAAGCGTCTATTTATAGACCGTCTATATTATAGCCGTTGAAATGACGTCTATAATATAGACGTCTATATACAGACGCTTAAAAAACAGCTAATCAACATCTAGGCTAAGCCTAGACCGCTAAAAAACTTTCACTGTTAGACCAATTATAACCCCGTTTTAGACGGAGGTCTAATAGCCGACTATGGCTCAGTGGGTTATGTTCTCATTCGCTAGTTTCAAGTCTTCTTCCCACAGCATGAGATGCATTTCTTTAATAAATTATTAATTTGATCATAAAGTAGGGTATGTTTTCAGGGCTTGCCTCCATCCAATAGCATTCCTCTCCGGTTCCAGAATCGGGACCGTAAATTCCAAGATGGTGGATTTGAATTTTCTGAAATAGTGGCTTCAAAATGGCTCTGTAGAGAAACCAACGGGTATAAGGGCACGGTGGTGCAGTCGGTAGCGCTGTCGCCTCACAGCTAGAAGGTCATGGGTTAAATTTCCCGCCAGAGACGCTGTGGGCGTGTTCTCTCCTCCGTGTCATCAGCGCCCATACCCTAGGTGGGGTTGGTGAAAGGGCCTACTCTGTGTGGAGTTTGCATGTTCTCCATGTGTCTACTAGGGTAGTTAATACCCTCACAAAAAACATGCAGTAATCCTGGTCTCTATACTGCCTCCCCCTGGCCAGCCGGGGCACCTGATGTAGGGGAAAGGAACTGGTTGGAATAACGTGTTCCTTCCACTACGCTACGTCCTACAGGGGAAACTCCCCCCCCCCTGTCAGGTGATATACGTAGCGGCATGTATTAAAGGGAGCGTGAGGAAGCTCGCTCTCCCCAGGCTGGCAGAGGGAGAGTAGCGCCCAGGATTACAGCTCAGGCAATTTGGCACTGGGTGAAAAAATGGGTTCCAAAAATGGTGTGATAAAAATGTAAAACTGTCTATGTCGCTACAACGGGAGGCATACGTAAGTCCGACATCCCATTTCTCCGACTATGTGGCATCCGCGTGCGGTTAGGGTTAGGGTTCGGGTTAGGTATAGGGTTAGTATAGTAAACATCGGAGGCATGCGCTGTCGGAGGAATGGTCTGTCGGACTAACGTATTGCACCCGCTACAACACATTTACTTCCAGCCATGGGCCGGGAGTCACTCATTGGGGTATAACCTTTTGGGACTTAACTCTTAACCTTTGACCCCCTCCCTGCCTTCAGGAACAGGAAGTAGAAGTGACCTGACATCACCATGGCAACCAAGGTGACGGTGCAGAGAGCACTTGTTGATCGGTTGGGCTTCTTGTCACTTTGGCTGTTTGGCCCAAAAACAACAGAGCAAACTGTACCGGAGCAGCAGAGCTGAGACAATGGCTAGCAAACATGCTGGCATGTGTGTGTGTGCGTGTGCGTGTGCGTGTGTGTGTGTGTGTCATTTTTTACATAAATGAAATATAAGGGGAAAAAACAACAACATATAAAGATATGAAAGACATTACTTTAACCCATTAAGATCTGAGGCCGATTCTAAAAACAGTTTTTTTTTAAATAAATAAATATATATCTCAAAATATTTTGTTCCAGGGACTCCCAGAAGCAAAGATTTGAGTTACAAATGCTATAAAAAAAAGATATATTCAAAGAAAATAGCAGATCTACAAGCTCATAGTGCGGCACTCGGTGCCGCGCTATGAGCTTGTATATATGCTATTTTTGAATAGCGTTCCAGGTCTTAATGGGTTAACCACTTTCACTCAGACATCCACATTTCAGGCATGTCCTTAAAAGGTGAAAATCTTCCCCCCTAAAAAATTCAAAACAATTCAAAAACAGCAGATCTACACGATCATAATGCATCACAACAACAACAACGTCACACGTTGTGAGCTTGTAGATCGGCAATTATTTTTTTAATAAGGCTTAAAAGGGCACAAAACCCCAAGCTGATTTTGTTGCGTTTTCCAGTTAAGGTTTAAAAACTACAGCAGATTAAATAAAACATGGCAGACTAACTAACAATAAGCAACATTAGCTGCAGCTAATCACATTGATAACGGGTGTGTTTGATTTATGTGCCCAGAGCTGTGGGTGTTCCCTGGGGTCAAGCAGAGACACACCTAAATCCAACACACCCATTATTAATCTGATTAGATGCAGCTGTTTTGCTTACATCAAGGTGTACTCAAGAGTGTAGAAGAGAGAGAGAGTAAAGTCACGCTTTGATCTCACCGCAAAGCGGGCCGCTATGGGCTATAGTTCCAAACATTGGAACTATCTCATTGAGATGTTCCAGAGCACGTCCGCATTCCATTCTTACAATGGGAGTCAACGCTATAGTGTCATAACTCTCTTATAAGGCTCTGGGTGTACTATAAGCTCAGCCTTAAAGGCATAGTTCACCCACACAATTATTTATCGATTAGTCTATGGATTAGTCACCCCATGGAGACTTGAATTCATGGATATTTTTTTAGTTTTTGTCGCATTACTAAGACAATAATTTGACGGAACCGCTGCTGGTCATTGTTGTCAAACCACATTTCGAATAGAACTACCCCTTTAAGCTTAATTTATGCTCCGTCACAACGGCTGTGAAAACAGCCGACCTATAAGTTGTAGATCGGCACCGTCATGCGACGAAGAATTGTTCATTGTTAAACCTGAACTAGTGGAAAACAAACTTTAAGTGGTTAAAAACAATAAACAGATTCACTCCCCAAACACGAGAGAGAGAGAGAGAGAGAGAGAGAGAGAGAGAGAGAGAGAGAGAGAGAGAGAGAGAGAGAGAGAGAGAGAATGTAAAGTGAATGACTCAGTGAATGTGAACGTGGTGAAAAAGCAGCTAGCTAGCTATTATTACAGAGCTCCTATTGTACACCACTTTAGCCTTGGGACATACACACACACACAGGTCCCGACAGGATGTATTGGTGTGCATTAGGAGACACATGCAGGTCCTGGCAGAACAAAGGGCTGTTGACATGTTGTGTGTGTGTGTGTTTGTGTTTCTCTGTGTTCAACGTGGAGGTGAATAAAGATGCTTTTTATACACATGGCCTTTGTGCCTGAAGCATGACAGTATGTTTATGTACTGCTATGTGGACAGTGTTATAGGTCATAGCAGTGGCGGACATTTTATGGTTCCATCGTTCCAGACCCAATTCATTTTTCCCATAAACATTTCCAAAAATATTTATATCAATTATTTTAACCTAGAATCAAGCCATCCAAGATCCTGTTGAATCATGACCATCACACGTTTGATTCTGTGATACATTTTTTTTAAATATTTAATTATATGATATACTATATTGAATAAATACCCTTTGTTTTGCGGTTTTCAATACTTTTTTTTCACAGAATCAAATGTTCGATGGAACCAGAAAATGGCTGCCACTGCTATGCCCTATTATTACATTATGTGTGTGTGTGTGTGTGTGTGTGTGTGTGTGTGTGTGTGTGTGTGTGTGTGTGTGCGTGTGCGTGTGCGAATGTCCCGTTTATCTTCATGTGCCGAAGTGTTCATTTGCATGAAATTTGCATGTGTGTATACAGTGTTGGCCACCGTAGGCGGGGCTATTGTTTTGCATCAACCACAAACCGCCCGTATATGGTTTACCAATGTCATCCAATCAGGAGAGAGAGAGAGAGAGTACCCATTTATCAGCTTCAATTTTGTAGTATCGCAATTCCACACTATCTATTCATTTACCTGTAATCACTTCTGAATTCACTTGTTTATCCTGTATGAGTTCTCTCCTCTGATTGGACGAAATTGGTATCCTGACCTGAACATGTATTTTCTGGTTTACTGAAGAAGTGAAGAAACAGGAGGAGCCACGTTACTGAACAAACACTCTATCAATGATCACTATAGGAAAACAGAGCTATTTAACGCTTACTTTCTCTGCCTTGCTTCTCTCCATTCCACCATCCACCACCATCCCATCTGCCTCCATCTCCCACGATGCACTCTGTCAGGGCGTGGTCGGCATGGCTAACAAGGGTCCGTCTTACGGGATGAGCCGGCAGGTTCAGGACAAGATCGACAGCAAGTACGACGCGGAGCTGGAGCAGATCCTGGTGGAGTGGATCGTCCTGCAGTGTGGCTCCGCTGTGGGCAAGCCTGAGGCCGGAAAGATGGAGTTCCAGGCCTGGCTCAAAGACGGATGTGTGAGTTACAGTCTGAAGATAAATGATGGATTATATAGGTCATTGGTTCTCAAAGTGGGGTCCGGGGACCCCCGAGGGTCCTTGCGGGGGTACCAGGGGGTCCCCAGCTAAATTTGTTAATATAGCATCACAATCATTTTAAACACTTTGGCTATTCAAAAATAGCAGATCTACAAGCTCATAGCGCAGCACCGAGTGCCACGCTATGAGCTTGTAGATCTGCTATTTTTGAAAAATCGTGAAAATTTGTGCAGAGCTTTGAATATATATGTATTTTTAAAGCGAAAATGTTTTGCTCAAATCTT
The DNA here is from genome assembly GCF_963454915.1 of Gymnoscopelus microlampas. Taxonomy (NCBI): domain Eukaryota; kingdom Metazoa; phylum Chordata; class Actinopteri; order Myctophiformes; family Myctophidae; genus Gymnoscopelus; species Gymnoscopelus microlampas. The sequence continues at coordinate 3,530,656 of NC_139945.1, read as the reverse complement.
TGCTTCTGGGGGGGTCCCTGGAACAATATATTTTGAGATGGGGGTCCGCGGTCAAGTGCATTTACATGTTGGGTGGTCCTTGACATGAAAACATATGAGCACCACTGATATTATAGCAACATATGTTTAAAACAAACCCCCCAAAAAAACTGTTAGGATTTAGAAGACATTTGTAGAATCCCACAGAAGCAAAGATTTGAGTTAAAAAAACATATATTCAAAGATCTTAAAAAAAAATCATGATTTAAAAAAAGAAAAAGCAGATCTACACGCTCATAGCGCGGCACTCGGTGCCACGCTATTGTTTATTGTTTATTTTAGATCCCCACTAGTGACTGCCTCAGCCGTGACTATTCTTCCAGGGGTCAAACAGTACAATTACAACAATTAATATATTTTTATTGATTACAACAAGCACTAATAATACAATAATTAAAGACCCAATACAATTCCCATGGTTGGACTATGCATGGCAGGGGTGTCCGCTTCCCTGAGCCAGGCCTAAACCTGACCACATACCAAACGCTATATGAGCTTGTAGATCTGCTATTTTTGAATAGCCAAAGACTATCAGGACACTGTCCCTATATCAAAGTATATCTCTGTGTCTCTCCATGCATCAGGTGCTCAGTGAGCTGATCAACAGTCTGTTCACCGACAACAAGCCGGTGAAGAAGATCGCCAGCTCCACCATGGCCTTCAAACAGATGGAGCAGATCTCTCAGTTCCTCAACGCCGCCGAGAAGTACGGAGTCACCAAGACGGACATGTTCCAGACCGTGGACCTCTGGGAAGGTATGAAGGCCTTTCTAACGCTCTCCGTAGAGCACCAAAGTCTGACCTAATTCACGCATCCTACCTGGGTCGCCAGGTAGGATGCCGTCAACGCTCTGATTGGTCAGACCCGTCAACGCTCTGATTGGTCAGACCCGTCAACGCTCTGATTGGTCAGACCCGTCAGCGCTCTGATTGGTCAGACCCGTCAACGATCTGATTGGTCAGACCCGTCAACATTCTGATTGGTCAAGCTTCACGTGACACATGGCTATAAACACATTATAAACACATATCGATGACACAATGTATCAAAGGCGCCGCTACCTTCACACAGGGTGTGATTTTTTGAGATCTACAAAAAAAAAGGATTTAGATATTTTGTAGAATCGGCCATGGATTAACAACTAAATTGGGGAGAAAAAAAAAGTAAAACTCAAACCTGACTAATGTCATTGTGTGTGTTGGGTTACAGGTAAGGACCTGGCGGCGGTACAGAGGACTCTGTCAGCTCTGGGCAGCCTGGCTGTCACCAAGGAGGAAGGGACGTACAAAGGAGACACCAGCTGGTTCTTCAAGTGAGTCCATTCCATCCACTAAAATTATAATCTCTCAAGAACAGATTCTGCACTGCGTGAGAGAATCTGTCCTGAAGCTTCGTCCTAACGTGTACACATTGTGTGGGAGTGGGCGTACCTTCAGATCAGGAAGCAGGCCGCGCTTTACCCAATCAAATGTAGTGGGCGGGATTCACGTGTCCGTCGAGCTTTCCCTACTGGAAACTACCGGAAACTCATTTAACAATAGCGTCCTCAGAGCAGACGAAACCACAGAAATATATTCACATTTTAACTTGCTCTTTCATCATAGAAACAAGTGGGCTTATAACCAAAACCATCCATGTTCTCTGGGAGAAGTGGTGTTAGTGTTCCGTGTAGAAATATTGTTAGTGGGAATGAAAACATAGTCGTACCACCCGGAAGTGGAGCGCTGAAGGCAGACTTAAACCCCGTTTCCGTGCGCACGGGTCCCACATTAGCATTGGCCCAGAGTCAACTGAGGAGGGACGAACAGAGGTCGCTGTTTTTCCTTTTTCAGTTGAATCTGGGTTCCGAGATTGCTAAAATTATGACGGGAAATGTTCGTCGAATACCTTTTTTTCCCACTGACTGTGAATAGATACACTGACAATTTGGTCAACAAAAAAGCTGATTAATATCTTATGATATGTAGTCAACTAAAACTTAGTCTGGGAGGCTTCGGTTCAAAGCCTGGACAGCAGGGGCGCGGCCACTGCGTTCTGATTCAAATCAACAGCCAATGAAGAAAAGGGGGCGGGATCCACATGCAGTGGGTGTTGCATGTAAATAGGAGCGACGGGAAGCACTTTCCCCTTGAGAAATTGCGGCCGCCATTGTTGTGTACTGCTGTTTGCCTCTCGTCTGACTGTTTAGACGAGTTGCACAGCTTTCAGACCGGTAAGAGGCGTGGCCGCTCAGATTCTGAGCGTTACGTTTACATCCCGCCCACAAATACCAGGGCTCTGGCCCAGAAGTTTCCTCGCCCCTCCCGTTTGTATGCGAGAGGTGGCGAAAACTTCTGGGAACTCAGATTAACTAAAACTAGACTAAAGGTAACATTTCAGATGACTAAATGGAATTGTATTCAAAATACTGAAACTACATAAAAATTGGCTCTATCTGGACCTCCTAGTGGATCATTATGGAATGTGTAAGTCACTTTTTATAAAGAAAGTGTTAAATGGCTCTGTATTCCAATAGTAATCATTGCTATATAGTGTCTGGAATTGGAATACTATTAAAAAACTGAAGCGGTCATCAAATTATTGGTTTAGGAATGCGACAAAAAACAAAAAATATCCATGAATTCAAGTCTCCATGGGGTGACTAATCCATAGAAAAAAAGTCATTTTGGGGGTGAACTATCCCTTTAAGCCTAATTTATTCTCCGTCACAACAGCGGTGAAAATAGCCGACCTACAGGCTCACAACACGTCGCATTCCACGACACGTTGTGAGCTTGTAGATCGGCACCGTCATGCGACGAAGAATGCATTGGGCTTCATGCTTCATTGTTAAACCATTGCTCAAAGCATGACTTCTGATCCCCGTTCCCGTTCCCTCGTTTGTAGGAAAGCCCAGGAGAACAAGCGGGAATTCTCCGATGACCAGATGAAGGCGGGGAAGAACGTGATTGGTCTACAGATGGGGTCCAATAAGGGAGCTTCTCAGCAGGGCATGAGCTACGGCGCAACCCGGCAGATCAAGTGAAGAAGTCACCCCCGAGACCTCCAAGACATCACCCCCCCAAAAAAAACCTCTCTCTTCAGCCTCCCAGATCCGCCCCTTAAGAGAGTCCACAAGACCACCTCTAAACGCTGCATTACTAGTCCCTCAAAAAAACACCAATTCTTCCTTTCTGTCTAAAGCCAAGCTGCTCCGTAGCTCTTTGTCCACTTAATGACCGAGGTACACGTTTACGCCCCGAGTCTTCACCCCTTCTCTGAACCCTTCACAGGCTGAATACCAATACTTTCTCTGAACCCTTCACAGGCTAAATACCAATACTTTCTCTGAACCCTTCACAGGCTAAATACCAATACTTTCTCTGAACCCTTCACAGGCTAAATCCCAATACTCAAATGTAATGCTCTGTCCTCCTAAAGCGTGACCCGGAAATAATTCTCGTCCCCCAAATGTTAATTTCCTTTTGGCCGTTGCTGTCGCTTCAAAAAACTGACACCGACTGAGCACGGAAACGTTCCCATTCCTTAAAGCCGAACTCAAATGATTCCTCCGTCCTTGCCTCCTCGCTCGTAGGCGGGGATAAAGGTACAAGGAGACGACGTGAGGTGGAGGATGGATGTTTTGAGTATTGTGATTTGGCCATAGAGATACGTATTTGCACTGCCCAACATTGCAAAGCTCACCCTGCTTTGCGCCCCGCCCCTTGCGGCTTGGACCAGGAAACAAGAATGTTTGAAGTCTTAACAGTTTCCAGAAATAAACTCTTTAACCACGTAAGCCCTGTATAGTTCATCGTATAACGACAAATAGCGTAAAACAGACGGATCTACATTTTACAAAACTCAGCTTGTAGATCTGCTACTTTTTGCTATTTTTGACAATATTATAATTACATGCCTAAAATAGGGGACGGCAGTTTAAAAAAAAATGTGGTTAAACTGTTTAAGCCGCTAATGTTTGTAGTAACTGTAGTCAACCTGCTTTTAACCCCGAAGCCCCCAACCGACCTAAACCACCATTCTTTGGCTATACCCCCCCCTGCACACACTGCTTGGAACTGTGGGATTATAGAGCGAAATGAGAAATAAAACCACCTTATTCCAGATGTCTCTGCTCTAGTAACATTGAACCACTGTCATGGCCTCTCCACGCAGTGTTCTGGACTCACTGTTAGGGTTTGTTAAGGCGCCGTGTCCACAAAAAGCTTCTTTTTTTGGCGTAGGAGTGCTTTGTACGTAACGTCCAGAAGAGCGTTTGCACAAAGCGTATTCCCCTTTAGGCTAGTGCAGTGGTTTTCATCCTTTTTAGTACTTCTAAATTGATATGCATTTGGCCGTGGACCACCATCTGAAAATGTTCACTGCCAGGGACTCCCAGGAGAGAAGATTTGTGTTTAAGAAAATGCTAAATTCTACAAAATTTTGAAAATTTTTCTAAAAAACATTTTCCGAAAATGTAAAAAAAATTGTTTTGAATAGCCAACATATACAATATGGATAGAGTGGTGAAAATGTGTTAACACCTTTTGCTGGGGGACCCCCTGGAACCCCCTCAAGGACCACTGGTTGAGAACCACTGGGCTAGTGGTTAAGAAATTCTCCACACAGGAGACCTGGGTTCGATTCCCGGGGCGTAAAAAAACCCTAAACGCTTTGTGTGGACACGAGCCCTTAAAAACATACAGGAGGCCATTCATTCTACGTTATGGAAACTGACTCAGAGATAATTACTGGTCAGTTATTGAATATTGACTATTATTTGACACACTTCCTGCAGATTGCTACGCCCGCTGTATCAGCTCCAGTATTTTTGTATAAATTTGTCTTAATAAATGATGACTTTGAAATACATCACTGCTGTGTGTCTGAGTGATTCTGTCTGTTAGAAATACATCACTGCTGTGTGTCTGAGTGATTCTGTCTGTTAGAAATACATCACTGCTGTGTGTCTGAGTGATTCTGTCTGTTTGGGTTTTTTAATAGTCCATGAGCATTGTTTTAATGAGGTAGTATGTAACTTTTTTATATGAATAAAATGTAATTTTGTCCAATCTGTACGGTGGAGTATGTTAATACACTAAACGCTTATTTGAAAACTTTAGTTACTAGTTATATACTAAACGTATGTAAATAGGGCTGAAGTGGTTAATGTATGTTTTGTAATCATAATCAAAATCTGCAACGTAACTAGTAACTAAAGTTTTCAAATAAGCGTTTAGTGTATAATGAAACTTATAATAATGAAAATTAAAATATATATATAATATGATATATGAACTAAACAGTGGTGGAGAGTAGCTAAGAACTGTACTTAAGTAGAATTTTGAGGTATTTTTCACTGGAGTATTTACCATTTTCAGTACTTTTACTTCTACTACACTACATCTCAGAGGCAAATATTGTACTTTCACTCCACTACAATTATTTGAAAACTTTAGTTAATAGTTAAATTGTAGATTTAAACAATTATATTACAAAACATACATGAACCATACATTACGACCATTTGAAAATAGCGATCTACACATTGTGAGCTTGTAGATCTGCTATTTTCAAAAGATTTGTATACATTTGAAAACTTTTGAAATGGGACATTCTGCATATCTCCCATCCAATTCTACTTTTGGTACTTAAAGCACATTTTGATACCAATACTTTTGTAGTTTTACCCAAGTAAATGTTTAATTCCGTACTTTTACTTGTAACATATTATAGTATCAGCAGGAAACCGATGGATTGTGCAGTCCGGGTAGGGAATGAGGCTTTGAGGAAGGAGTTTAAGTATCTCGGGGTCTTGTTCACGAGTGAGGGGAGGACGGAGCAGGAGATCAGCCGGAGAATGGGAGCAGCAGGTATTGCAGTCGCTGTACCGCACTGTTACGGAAAGAGAGCTGAGCCAGAAGACAAAGCTCTCGGTCTACCGAACAATCTTCGTTCCTACTCTCACCTATGGTCATGAAGTGTGGGTCATGACCGAAAGAATAAGGTCGCGGGTACAAGCGGCCAAAATGAGCTTTCTCAAACGGGTGGCTGGCATCTATCTCCCTTAGAGATAGGGTGAGAAGTTTGGTCACCCGAGGGAGACTCGGAGTAGAGTCGCTGCTCCTTTGCTTGGAGAGGAGCCAGCTTAGGTGGTTCGGGGCATCTTAGTACGGATGCCTCCCGAGCGTCTCCCTAGGGAGGTCCTAGCTCCACGTCCCACTGGGAGAAGACCCCGGGGCAGACTAAGGACCAGATGGGGGGGATTACATCTCCACACTGGCCTGGGAACGCCTAAGGATCCCCCAGGAGGAAGTGGCTAATGCTGCTCAGGAGAGGAGAGTCAGGAGCTCTCTGCTGGAACGGTTTCCCCCGCGACCCGACTCCGGATAAGCGGTTAAGATGGATGGATGGATGGATATTATCGTATTTCTCCAATACAAAATGTTTTAAATGTTCCACCACTGGAAATAAACAGCACCGGTGTAGTATTCTCAGCAATAAGAAGAACTCTGAATTCATTTTAAAAACAGTTCAAAAGACACATTTTAATCCCATCTGTGACTTGCACAGCAAAACACAGCTTCCCAACTTCACACACCAAATAGATTTCTTTTTTTTTGTTTTACATTAAAAAAGAAAATAACTCTTGAATGCCCTCAATAACTTGATATAAATCACTGGAGTCAGTGTGTAGATAATATCTCTGTACAACAGGCACACTTTGTGTATAGATATATTTAACAATAAAAACAAAACAAAAAAAAAACTGTCCAAACCCCCCAAACAGTAGAAAAAACCCACTTCAAGTTATTTTTAAAGCACTGAAAGAAAAATAACCTGCATGTCGTCGCTGTCCCGACAGAAAACCTGGCATCTCCATGTTTCATATTTTTATAATTTAATGCACTATTTTATACCTGGTCCTATGACAGAGTTGTGCAAAAGTAGGCGAGACAGCCGATCTACAAGCTCACACATCGCTCACACATGTGACGCGCTGAGTTCTTGTAGATTGGCTTTTTTAGAAAATGTTTAATTTCTATCAAATGTTTTGCCCAAAAGAGGGATGCCAGGTTGGACGTGTCTAAGTGTGTATGCAGGGGTTTTAATAAATATTGAACCAATGAAAAGTATTAAAGGGATAGTTCACCTAAAAAAAATCGATTTCCTAAGCCAATAATAATATAATAATTTGATGACCGGTGGAAAGATGCTAATGTAATGTAGCCGGTAGGATACACAATGGAGTCTCAGTGAGTCTCCTACCGGAGAGACCGCCGGTCATCAAATGATTGGCTTAAAATGTGACAAAAAAAAAAAAAAATGTGTGTAATTAACCCATTTTGGGTGGGAACCCCTATTTGTAACAATACCTTTCAGGACGGGAACACCTTTTGGGGTTCCTGTTGCTATGTACTGTATATAGCAACATACATTTGTTGTAATTTTTGAATAGATATTTGAAGTTTTTCAGGACAGGATTTAGAAGGCGTTTTTAGAATCGGCCTCAGGTTCTAAATGGGTAAATGGGTGAACTACTCCTTTAACAAGAGCTTGTGACTAAATAATAACTAAATTGGATTCTTTGAAGAACAGTTTATTTTGTTCATCCCATTTCCTGATAAGTGAAGGTTTTGTTTGGTCTCTACCCGGACAGCGACGATATACAATAAACCCAAAGACTAGCAAGATAAAAACACATGGAGTGAAATAACCGTCTTTCATGAACAGCCCACTTATTAAACGGGCACGAAAAACCCCAGGCTGATTTTGTAGTTTGTTTTCCAGTTCAGGTAAAAAAAAACTACAAACATGGCAGACACAGCTGCACCAAACAAATTAACAATGAGTGTTGTATTTTCATAGGCGTGTCCAGAGCCAAGGTCCAATGTGCATGATAGACAGTATTGACACACCTACAATATAACACGCCCCTTTATTCACTTGATTAGCTGCAGCTGTGTCGCTTACCTCACGGTGTACTATTCACCTTATTCCTGGTTATGCCCACTGTGGACGGAGGGGAGTAGGGGAGGTGGGGAGCCCCATATCAATGAGTTTCCTGTTTACCGATGTTACCATATCTGCTTATAATAAGCAATTTGGGGCATTTTTTTTAGTTGCTTAATTGGGCTTGCTTTCTAATGTTTTTTAAACCAATTAATTTCATGTCAAGGTCCCCCAGATTAACATGTATTTGTCCGCAGTGTGGCAGACCCCATCTGAAAATATGTGGTACCAGGGACCCCCATACACGATTTGTGTTGTTAAAATGTTCTTTTTGTACTTTCCCCAATATTTTTTTAAAATAGCAAATCAACAAGCTCACAACGTGAATAAGGTCAGTGTTATCTTAGCCTGCCATGTTTTTACCCTGCTTTAGTATTTAACCTGAAGTGGGAAAACTAAGCAGAATCAGCCTGGTGTTTCATGCCACTGTAGGCCCAACGCATGCTCCCTCCCACGTCCACATTGTTCGTTTGAAAGGGAGGTTGACGTAAACTACAAATTGACGTCATAACAAACTTCCTGAGGGCAGAACTCTTTTTTTCTCTGAACCCCGTGGCTCCTCCATACGTCCAGACTCTCCGAAACTATAGTTTCAGAAAGCCTGTCCCGAACCGCTAAGAATTTACAGACGTCGGAATGAGCATGTTAATGGCCTTTTGTCTGCCATATCGTACATAAGGTGCACACAACTCTCCCTCTCACATGCACGCACGCACACACGCACACGCACACGCACACACACACACACACACACACACACACACACACACACGCGTTTGAATTACTATACTTGTGAGGAACGTCAACATGTTAGGGCGGTGATTTTATGAATACCATTATTAACCGTAAAGCCTAAAGCCCCCCCAAAAAATTGCAGATCTAAGGATAAGGATAATTCCTTTAACAGGTCCGTTCATGAAAGTCCTTGCGGTCTTGTTTCCAATGAGAACCTGTGAGCAATTAGGGGTTAAGAGTCTTGCTCAGGGACAAATGTCATTTCATCGACACATATGCTGGCCTAACCTGAATATTTTCCTAATTATAAACCCATCTCTGAAAATCTATTTTTAATAATAATGAAACACACTTTTTCTTATAGTGAGGACGAGGAAAAGTCCCCTCACAACATATCACAAGTATAGTAATACAAACAGACGCACACACACACACACACACACACACACACACACACACACACACACACACACACACACACACACACACACACACACACACACACACACACACACACACACACACACACACACACACACACACACACACACACACACACACACACACACACAGTGTGTGTCATATAACAGTAGTACTCATTCTCATCAAAAACCATTCATGTTATAGGAGTGGTTCTCAAACGTTTACATTTCAAGGACCCCCATGACTCTGAGAGTGTACAAATGGAACCAAATGGACCCGTACGGGTCCATTTGGTTCCATTTGTACACTCTCAGAGTTACAGACCTGTAGAACCACTCGAAGAACCACTGAGGGTCACTGGAACACCAATTCGAGAACCACTGAACACGTAAACACACTAAAACCCACAATGTGATAAAAAAAAAGGCCACATGTTTTTGGGAAGCGCAGAGAGAATGGGACCAATCAAGAGTCCTGTCTCTCACAGTCACATCCAATCAGCAGTCGTCTTTGTGCCCCGCCCCCCCCTCCTCCGCCGCGATCGAGGAGCCGCCAGGCAAAGGAAACGAGGAAGTTCCGAAAAAAGGCCTGAGAAAAACGCCTGATCCATCCTACCGTCCTACGACAGGCGCCAATGCGGCGAAAAATGAACAGACCTACAAGCTCAGAGAGCAGGCGGGACCGCGGCGCGTTTTTTTTAGCTTGTAAAGCAGGGACGTGCACAGAGAGACTCTAGGTGGTGCTAGAGCACCTGCCCTTTGCCCTCTTGACCAGAAGTGCCCTTTTGAAAAAAAAAAGTTTACAGCAGGGGTCTTCAACAGGGGGTCCGGGACCCCTAGGGGGTCCTCAGAGTTACTAGAGGGGGTCCGCCAAATCTTTATGTGATATGATTTTTCTTTTTACCATAACCACTCGAAACCTAGCATCCCTTTTCTGAGGAGAACTTTAGCCAAAAATAGCAGATCTACAAGCTCACAACGCCTCGTGCTGCGAGGCGTTGTGGGCTTGTAGATCGGCTATTTTTGGCAAAGAGGTATAGGTGTAGAGGGAAAAAAGAGCAGACCAAGTAAACAAAAAAAACTATAATTTACTTGAGCACCTGTCCCTCAAAATGTCTGTGCACGCCACTGTTGTAAAGTCTGCATTTATTCGGCGCATGACATCGCCGTGCGACAAAGTATGAATCGGGCTTAAAAGGAGAACTTCTAACCACCAAAATTACTTTATTTTCTCTCTCTATATATATATTTTTTTTTTTGTCACATTCGTGAATGAAGGATCTTTAGAATATTTGATGAATTGGAAGAAAATACAGGTCAAAGCTAATAATAACAGCAAACCTACATAAAACATTATGTATAAACTCACAACAAACAACTCTCTCAGTGCAACGTTTGGTAGTTTATAAAATATTTTTGGATAAGAGTTTTAGCCGTTAACTCATCCACTGCCATTCACTAAATAGCCCAAAAAGCCCAGCCTGCCACCGATTTTGCGATTTTCTTATTTATCACCAGTACGATCGATCCCCTGATGGTTGCTAATTACGGAAGCTTTCACTGTGCAAAAAAGAGAAAAAGAATGTCATCACGATTCCCGCTACCTTTTTATACCCAGTTGAAAATAGCACGTTTCGCCAAAAATACACAGTAAAACACAGGAGCCGACATTCATAATATTTCCCAAATACTTCAACCAAGAAGTGAATGGAGCAGTAAATCTTTGGATCACGTTATCTCCTGTTTCAGTGTGAAAAAAAAAAATCTTATTTTTTTTTTTAAGAGACGTCAAAAGACATCATTGGTGCTGTGGGCACTCGATTTACAGCCGTCAAAAGATGATAGCAGTGAATGAGTTAAGCTTGGATTCCTATTTTCTTCCAATTCCTTTTTCATTTTTTGGATTCTTCATTTCAGGAATGTGACAAAAACTAAACAAAACAAAACAAAACTTCAAGTCTTCATGGAGTGAATAATTAAAAGAGGGGGAAAAAAGGTCATTTTGGGGGTGAAATACTCCTTTAATCCATGACAGCATGGACAGTGTACTATGGAGAAGCATAGCAGTGGCGGCCATTTTGTTGTTCCACAGATAGAAAGCCTATTTATTTATTTTTTTCCCCCATAAGGGATTTTTGAAAATATTTATATAAATTATTTTAAGCCTGGAAATCCAAGCCATCCAGGATCCTGGTGATTCAGGACCATAACACATTTTATTCTGTGTCAATAATGTTTTTAATTCTTAATTATATTATATCTAATAAATACCCTTTTTTTTGAGGTTTTAAAATATTCTTTGACACAGAATCAAATGTTTTATGGTCATGATTCATGACTTGGTTCCAGGATTCAAAAATAGTTTATATCAATATTTTCGGAATCTCTATGGAAAAAAACAAAAATGAATGGGCTTTCTATCTGTAGAACCACAAAGTTGCCACCACTGCTACGCTCTCATGGGATTCCCTCTTTCTTTGGTGTTTCGCCCAGGTGGGCGTGGCTACATGCCTAAACCTAACCCACTGGTTCCAAAACTTATTTTGGTCGTGACCCAAAAGAGAAATTTGATGTCTTCCCAAACTAGTGAAAATAGCAGATCTACAAGCTCACAACGCGTTGTGAGCTTGTAGATCTGCTATTCTCACTACTTCTTAAGTTTTTTTCAAATATTTTTTTTAATGGAATTTAGATTTTTTTTTATGAATAATTGTAAAAAAAAAAAAGAAAAAAAGAAATTGAAAATCTTTTGAAATATATATATCTTTAAGAAGTAAATAAAAAAGGGATATTTTACTTGCTAGTCGCGACCCATAAAAACGGGTCCGCGACCCACACATGGGTCCCGACCCACCGTTTTGGGAACCGCTGCCTTAAAAAAAAAAAAAACCTAACCTCAAAACCACGCCCACCTGGGGGGCCGAAACACCAAAGAACGAGGGAGTCCCAGGCTCTCTCATAGGAGCACGAGGAACAGCCGGTGTTATGTGGAGGGTCTGTCTCCTCCGTTGATGAGGAGAGACACTTTGGCCTCACAGTCCAGCACTGTGTGGAGCTCCGTGCTCCTCGCCACGGCCTCCTCCTCCTCCTCGCCCTCTTCCTCTCTCAGCACCTCCTCAACCCCACCTCCTCCTGCTGCTCCACCACCCCTCCCCCGGCCACCCCTCCCCCGGCGGTTGGAGCCCCCGCCGCCCCCCCCTGCGCGGCCACGGCGGCGGCGCAGACACAGCAGGTCCCTGAGCTCCAGGTGGGCCAGGCTGACCTCCAGGGTGTAGTAGAGAGACCAGAACAGAGCGAAGCAGCCCAACAGCAGCAGGAACTAGAGAGGACGAAACGACCAGGTTTACATTACTTTATCACATTTCATGCTGGTTTACGAAACATTAAAAGTCTTTACCATGGTCCTTCAAACGTGTATTAACCCATTAAGACCGGGAACGCATCTGTGTAATTTTCTTTGGGCTTGTAGATCTGCTATTTTTGAAAAATATTGAACATTTGTGCAAATCTTTATATATATATTTATGTTTTTTTTGTTTTTTTATTTATGTTTTTTAAAGTGATTTTTTTTTACTCAAATCTTTGCTTCTGGGTATTCTACAAATGTCTTCTAAATCCTAACAGTTTTCTGAAAAACGAATGTTGCTATATGAGTGGTTCTCAAACTTTTCCATGTCAAGGACCACCCAAAATGATATGCATTTGGCCAAGGACCCCCCATCTCAAAATATGTTGTTCCAGGGACCCCCAAAAGCACAGATCAGAGTTAAAAATGTTCGTTTTAAAACATATATTCAAAGATTTGCACAAAGTGTCCACGATTTTTCAAAAAATAGCCAAAGAAATCGTAAAATGACACAGATGTGTTCCCGGTCTTAAAGGGTTAAAAAGGTTTTAACTGAGAAATCCACTCCAGTGAGCCATGGCAGGTTTTTTCTTTTCTCTCTGTGTTCTGAGGGCTTTTCAGTTGCAATGAAAAAAAAAAAAGGATTTTGGCTGTCAATCATCGCCCCTGCTCCGTCCCCCCAAAAGAGAAGCATAGGGGAAGAGAGGAGGCGGGATTAATGGACAGTGACATCAAAATCCACAGGCCAATCACAGCACTTTTCTAAGCCAAATTGTTCAGAAAACCCCAGACCACAGAAAGGCCACTGAATGTTTGGGGTGTAATTGAGGTCAGAGAAAAAGAAAAAAAAACTTAAAAACTATCCGGGGTGTAACACAAAAGCTCAAGTAGACGTTAAAATGACCCCAAACATGTTTGAAAGTGAAATATCCCTTTAATTTCGTCAACTAAAAACTATGACGGAAAATATTAGTAGACTACGTTTTTTTTCTCTCTCCAACTGATGACAACTAAATATAAACGAAATACAAACTAAGCTATGATGACAAAAACTACGACTACATATGGACAATTTCATTAACAAATAAATACTGTTGGGGAGAGTCAAGCGAGATCCAGGAGAACGAAGACGAGTCACTTTACGCTTGGATGTGCGTAGTCACTCTCCAAAAATTGATCTACAAGCTCACAATGCACCGTGTGTGTGTGTGTGTGTGTGTGTGTGTGTGTGTGTGTGTGTGTGTATACCTTGAGGCCGTTGGATGTGAAAGGGTTAACTATCTCCGGTGGGACGTCCAGTCCGGGGGGGCAGGGCAGAGAGAAACTGCTGTCCAAATACTGGCCACTCATAGCCTCTTCCACCAATCTGTCAATCAAACACACAGCCAATCAGCACGCAGAACAACTCTGACTCAATAGAACCTTGGTCAAGTCCCGCCCCCATTTTGCTGTCGCTTTGGTTGGACAAAGCAACATTCAAAAAGTTTCAGTTTAACCACTTAAACCCTGTAAGGTTGACCGGAATCCCTCAGGGCTCTATACTAGTGTATTTTCTGTTATTGTGAGGGTTGTGGGCTTGTCAATCGGCTATTTTCAGAGAAGGCTTTCCCCACAATACGGATGCTGTGGTTTAACCCATTGAGACCTGAAGCCGATTCTACATGTCTCCTAAATCCCAACAGTTTTCTGAAAAACGTATGTTTCTATATCAGTGGTGCTCAATCTTTTTCATGTCAAGGACCCCCAAAATGATATGTATTTGGTCGCGGACCCCCATCAAAATATTTATTTCCAGGGACCCCCCAGAAGCAAAGATTTGAGTTAAAAATGTTCGCTTTAAAAATGTACATTCAAAGATTTGCACACATTTTCACGATTTTTCAAAAATAGCAGATCTACAAGCTCGTAGCGCGGCACTCGGTGCCGCGCTATGAGCTTGTAGATCTGCTATTTTTGAATAGCCCAAAGTGTAAAATAATGCTTTTTAGCTCAAATCTAAAAATGACACAGTTCCAGGTCTTAATGGGTTAAGTGGCTACGTCTCTGGCGTCTGGCCTTTGCGTTAACTCTTTGACTACCAATGAACAGATTGAAGAGATTTTGCGTTTTCAGTGGTTTTTACGCTAGATGGCGCTGTTCGCTATCACAGTGACCATTTAATTTCTCAGTCACACAGATCCAGGAGATCGCGTGATCGCAGGATTTGCCTTTTTTCTCTTATTTTCACGAGACAGACTGTATTCAACGGCCTACAACAAGCTGAACGAGGGTCGCGATGACATTTATTTTTCGGGGTGCAGTACAGTGACTGGGACTAACAGGTTATTATTTATTTATTTAAAAAACTGGATATTCTTCTAATTTGTAGCGAACTAAGCTTAAAACGACCAAAAGGAGGGCGGAACCAGGGCGGAACAAGGTGGAAGGAGCCTGCTGGTTGGTTGGTTGGTCAGTCACAGACCAATCAGAAGAGGGCAATGACATCACGAAACAACATCGCAATGTCGTCATCACAACCACCTCCTTTAAAAGGAATCGTCAGATAAATTAAGTGTCATTTAACAACTTTTACCAACAAGCTAAGGGACTTAATGCCTGTAGCATCTTCTGGAGATCTGTTGTCAACACCGCCGAGCAGACTGCCTCCGTGTGCAGCCCAGCCTTTACCGGAGGACTGTGATTGCACTGGTGATCTATCTGACATATTGGGACAAATTAGGGAGATCGACTTTGTGATTGGTCTGAGCGACACATTAGCTTAGCACTCCATTCTTTAACAGCGCGAGACGACTTTACACAAATACAACTTGATCGACGGTGCGAGCAATGCTCCGCTGGGCGGTGGGTCTGAACGGAAGACCAAAAGGATATGGTTATGCAGCCGTTGCAGTGGAGCACAAGGTGTATACCATCGGAGGTTACCGCTACAGCGACAAGGATCAGAATTATGTTGACATCTTCAACACAGTGTCTTTACGCTGGACGGTGTTGCCCCCCCCAGTGACTACCGGAAGAGGTGAACGCCCCCTTGAGGTTCCTTCCAGGCGCTACTGGGGACACACAGCAGTGCTGATAGAAGATGTCGTCTACCTCTGGGGAGGATGGCCTTACTGCAAAGAGCTTTATGCGTTAAATGTCCACACCCACAGATGGTTCAAACGTGAGGGTTCCGGGACTGTTCCAGAGCCGAGGTTCTACCACTCAGCCTGTGTCTTGAGGAAGGTCATGTACATCCATGGAGGATGCACCAAACAGAGTGGACGTACTAATGACATCTACAACTTGGACACCACCACAATGGTCTGGTCTTTAATTACCACCAGAGGCACTCCACCTCCAGGCGCTTCAGAACGTCACTCTGCCACCATCATCGGGACAAAGATGTTTGTATTTGGGGGCATATGGGACGAGAAGAACTATCACAATAACATCAGAGTGTTTGACACAGACACCAACTGCTGGCTGAGCACGCCTTCGGCACAGCTTTTTCCAAAGAGACGTGTGTTACATGCAGCCTTTGACTACAATGGAGAGCTGTACATATTCTATTATGGTCGGAACGACAACAGTGATCTGTGGAAATTCAATCCAGAGACCTTCACCTGGAAGAAGGTTGAGCCCAAGGGGAAAGGCCCACGTGAAATGACCACATCTATGTACCTTTGCACGGTGGGAGATCGCATCGTCGTCTTCGGAGGACTGCACACACCCGAGGACCTGCACACACCCGACGACCTGCACGTCTTAGACTTAAATCCTAGTCTGAAGACGCTATGCAAACTAGCGGTTATTCGGTACGGTGTGGAGCGGTCGGACCTGCGACACGACATCAGGTGGGAACTGGCAGCCATGACTACCAACAGCAGAGAGGTGTGGACTTAACCCTTTGAGAACCGAAGCCGATTCTACAAATGTCTCCTAAATCCCAAGAGTTTTCTGAAAAACGTATGTTTCTATATCAGTGGTCTTTTTCATGTCAAGTACCCCCAAAATTATATGTATTTGGCCGCGGACCCCCATCAAAATATTTTGTTCCAGGGACCACCCCAGAAGCAAAGATTTGAGTTAAAAATGTTCGTTCATATTTCTATATTTGGGCTTGGTGTCCAACAGCCCATACCCTAGGTGGGGTTGGCGAAAGCGCCTACTCTGTGTGGAGTTTGCATGTTCTCCCCGTGTCTCCTAGGGTAGTTAATACCCTCACAGAAACATGTAGTAATCCTGGTCACTATACTGCCTCCCCCTGGTCAGCCGGGGTGCCTGATGGAGGGGAAAGGAACTGGTTGGAATAACGTGTTCCTTCCACGAGCTACGTCCTACCGGGGAAACTCCCCCCTGTCAGGTAATAAGAAGGTCAGTTGGCTCTCATGCATTGGAGGAGGCATGAGCTCGGCCCTGGCCTCCCTAGGTTGGCAGAGGGAAGGTAGTGCCCAGGATTACATAGACAATTGGCACTGGGTGTTAAAAATAGGGTTACAAAATCGTGGGATGAAATTTTTAAGTAAAAAAATAAAAGGTGTCCAACAAAACAAGATTTTATGGAAAATACTTCCGAACATATTGCTTAGTTTGACCACTTCATGCTCTAATCTTATAATAATAACAGAGAATAGCCGATCTACAAGCTCTCAATGTGTCTGTGACGCATTGAGAGCTTGTAGAGGCTATTTCCGCTGCACAACATGCTTCCATAGAAGAAATGATGGCTGCTATCCAAGACAAAAAAAAATGACACGCCATCTCCGGTTTACTTCCCGTAGTAGGTGGCTGCCTTTTTAGGACAGTGGTTCTCAACCCGTGGGTCGGGACTCCCAGAGGAGTCCCCACATGATTTTGGGGGGGTCCCCATGATGACGGCGAAATGGCAATTTAAGGACTTTTAAGAACTTTTTAATAACACATTCATTGCCAGGTATTAATTAATGAATTGATTAATCCGCCACTGCCAGCGGTTTTACCTTATTTTGAGTCTTTTTGACGATCCACCGATCTTTTGTTTCAACACAGATGTAAACAAACGATGTCTCCGTGGAGAGACGAGTCTCTTTGCTTTCCAGCGGGACAAAAACATTGTAACCGCGATCGTCCGTTCTGTTGTTATCGGCAGTTGAATATGGCTCGTTTTCACACAAAAAAAACGCAGTCTGTGAGAAGAAATCCGAGCTAGATTTTTTCTAAACCTCATAACATTGGAGTGAATGGGGTGACTTTTTTTTTTTTTTTGGATGATGTCATTTCCGGTTCTATCCTTCTCTGGCAGTCAAGGCATCCATCCATGGGTTGCTGAAGAGCGCCCTCTTGCGTAATCACTAAAAACGTGATTTTGTTTTTAATGGACGCAATATGGCGTCCTTGGCAGTGAAGCGTTGGATTTCAAATGACGCAATATTACTGCGTCCTTGGCAGTCAATGTGTTAATACCACACAAAAAAAAGAAGACCATTACCGCATCAAAAGTAATCAACAAACTGTACTATAAAAACTGGTCAAACATTGGCCAAATTGTCAAATATTATTAAGAAAGAGGCAAAAAAATCGCTTTGCGAGGCGTTGTGAACTTGTAGATTGGCCAAGTCAAACTAAATGTACGCTAATGCCTCAACTCCTGGACTCCTGGACATTCCAAGTGCTTGTCAAGGTGGGGGTCCCCAGTTCAAATATGATTATGTTTTTCCTGAAAAGGTTGAGAACCACTGTTTTAGGAGACCGGAAGTAGGTTGGAGTCTATTACTATTTCCAATGGAAGAGTGAACGTGAACACAGCTTCTGAACCATCCTTTAGCCCCACATGGTCACTGAACTAAATATTGGACCCGAAAACTGTCCGTTGCCTAGGGCGCATTCTGACATTAACACGGCCGTGGCGACGGAGAACTTCAATCTATGTATGAACATGCAGGATGTGAAGAGGGGGGGGGACCTCTGACCTCTGCCTGTCCTTGACGTCGGTGTGGGAGAAGGAGGATCCGTACAGCGTGAGTCTCCACTGCTTCAACACGCCCACCGGAGAGCACTGAGACGATGGCTCTTCTACCAGAGAGAGAATTAACAAGGTTATTATAGCACTGAGACGATGGCTCTTCTACCAGGGAGAGAATTAACAAGGTTATTATAGCACTGAGACGATGGCTCTTCTACCAGAGAGAGAATTAACAAGGTTATTATAGCACTGAGACGATGGCTCTTCTACCAGAGAGAGAATTAACAAGGTTATTATAACACTGAGACGATGGCTCTTCTACCAGAGAGAGAATTAACAAGGTTATTATAGCACTGAGACGATGGCTCTTCTACCAGGGAGAGAATTAACAAGGTTATTATAGCACTGAGACGATAGCTCTTCTACCAGAGAGAGAATTAACAAGGTTATTATAGCACTGAGACGGTAGCTCTTCTACCAGAGAGAGAATTAACAAGGTTATTATAAACAGGGGTGCACGTAACTGGTGCGCAGGTGCGCATGCGCACCCAAAATAAATAATGCGCACCACATCAGACGACGCGAGGCGCTTTTGCGCACCAACAGCTGGGACAGGAATTTCCAAGCTTTTATTTTTTAGCAAAACTAAAAAATAAAAGCCTGGAGATCGAGGCTAGGAATTTACTTCCTGAAGCCACACTCACACAATCACGCTAAAGCACGCGTCGGCCCCATGTACAGCCATTAGACGCAGGGGGAGAGGACGCATTGACAAAACGGCACGGTTCCATTTATTTGGTGCGCACCAAGTCACATCTCCAAGTGCTCTTCTGAGTACTAGACCTGAAAAGTTATGTGTACCCCTGATAGGTCATGAAAACTAACAAAATAACAGAAAACTAAAATTGAAAAAACATTTTGGTTAACCCATTAAGACCTGAAGCCGATTCTACAAATGTCTCCTAAATCCCAACAGTACTCTGAAAAAAAAAAAGTATGTTTCTATATCAGTGGTGCTCAATCTTTTTCATGTCAAGGACCCCCAAACTGATATGTATTTGGCCGCCGACCCCCATCTCAATTTGTTTTGTTCCAGGGACCCCCCAGAAGCAAAGATTTGAGTTACAAATGTTCGCTTTAAACAATATACATTCAAAGATTTGCACAACTGAAACTGTATTGTGTTTAAAAAACTAACTAAAACAAACTGATATTATAGACAAAATGGCCTTCGTTTTTCTTGTTGATTGTCCAACAGTAGCTGGATATATATATATATATATTTTTTTTTTTAAATGGTATCTTTTGTTGAGTTTTTATTACGCAATACTTAGTCTGACCTTTTTGAATCCTGCACCTGAAAAATAACCCGAAGTATGACAAATACATAAAACTAACACTAAAGCTAATACAAACTAAACTAAAACTAAGCGTTGTCATAAAAAAAGAGTAATAAAAACTAGCAAACCCACTCTAAAAACGAGTTAAAACTAACTGAATTAGAAAAATAATTTTCAAAACAAACTAAACTAAACTACAATGAAAAATCCCAAACTATTATAACCTTGGAGAGAAAGAGACGTTTATTCTTCCTATGACTGCATATCACAGTACTTCTTTCACGCTGAATCGTGTACCTGAAAGCGGCACATACGGTAAGTAACTTTATTTTAACTCTTTGACTGCGGTTGACTCGATAACACGTCAATTGCTAGTTTGTCCAGTTGGCCGTCGACGCGTTAGACGCGTTAGACGCATTGGACGTGCGTTCATTGTTTAATCTCTGATCGCGCTATGCTGCTTATTTTTCAATCTAGGTTTAGAGTTCCACTTACTTCACCCACACCTGCATCCGGTTTTATGACGCAGATTCCGTTTCCGGTTTTAATTTTTTCCCCCCGGTCATTTTCGGCCAGAATAGGGAAACGCACGGTTTTTCACACGGTATAAAAAACGAACGGACAGGTCCACGTCTATAATCTATAGTCTGGGTGACGAACAGTCATCGAATCATTTATTTGAATGAAAAATTACAAAATAAATAAATAAAAAAAGGCGAAAATCGCTGGCACTGGGGGAGTACTTTATGAAAATACTCTGGCAGTCAAAGAGTTAATGAATACAATATTTGGAAAAGTTTGAAAAGTCTCTTTTTTAAATCATAAATCTTCTTTTCTGGGGTCCCTGGCACAAAACCTTTGGAGGTCCACCGCCAGATACATAATATCCCATTTGGGGGTCCTTGACATGGAAAAGGTTCACAGATTCACCGATTGAACTTCCATGAAATGGCTCGTAAGCGGAACAAAACATAAACGTCTCTTTAGTAATTGTAGACAACGAGCTACACTGTTGCAGTGTTGATTTTGACAGCAAATGTTGATGTAGTTTTAGTCATAGTCTTTTGAATGAAATTTAATTTAGTTTTAGTTATATTTTAGTCACCTGAAATGTTTTAGTTTTTGTCTAGTTTTAGTCGACTAAAAATATCATAAGATTATAGTCGACTAAATCTACAGTTGATTTAGTCGACTAAAATGTATTTAGTCGGTGCCTTGATGGCGTCGTAATGGCTGATTTTACACATGCTGAAAATAGCAGATCTACAAGCTCACAACGCGTCGCGCTGCGACGCGTTGTGAGCTTGTAGATCTGCTATTTTCAGAGTGCCATCCCCGAGCGCAACCAAGCATAAAATAACTAGTCTTAGTTCTAACTGGATCTCTTCTCCACTAGTCCCTGACTAACATTTTAGTTTACTTTTTATTTGCTGACGAAATTGTCAGTATACTCAGTTTTAGTTTCAGTCATCGTAGCTTAGTTTTTATTTGTTTTTTTATTTAATTTACATCATACTATAATTCTAGTAAGGGCGTAGTGAAGGGCGTAGTGGTGAGTAGGTGAAGCTACCCGGTTCTCCTCAG
>NC_139945.1:3499277-3504277 GCF_963454915.1 Gymnoscopelus microlampas | reverse complement strand
CAAATCTAAAAATGACACAGTTCCAGGTCTTAATGTGTTAACCAGTGTTGATTTCGTCGACTAAAGCTATGATGAACAATGTTCGTCGACTACCTTTTTTCACTGACAAAAAACAAATAAAAACTAAGCTACGCTGACTAAAACTAAGACTAAATATATTGACAATGTTGTCAACAAATACGTTACTTTACGTTTGGTTGCGCTCGGGTGTTGCGCTCTGAAAATAGCAGATCTACAAGCTCGCGATGCATCGCGAGCTTGTAGATCTGTTTTTTTCAAATGGCCCGAAATGTATACAGGGCTGAAGTGGTCAATGTATGTTTTGTAATAATAATCAAACTCTACAAAGTAACTAGTAACTAAAGTGTTCACATAATTGTAGTGGAGTAAAAGTACAATAT
The DNA here is from genome assembly GCF_963454915.1 of Gymnoscopelus microlampas. NCBI lineage: Eukaryota > Metazoa > Chordata > Actinopteri > Myctophiformes > Myctophidae > Gymnoscopelus > Gymnoscopelus microlampas. The sequence continues at coordinate 3,503,876 of NC_139945.1, read as the reverse complement.
TTGCCTCTGAGATGTAGTGGAGTGGAAGTAAAAGTATTGGAAAGAGGTATTAAAACGGTCTAAAATCCTTAACTTAAACTGTCCCTTTAGAAATATGCAGATAGACATGAGAGAGAAGTTGCTGTTATGACTGATTTAAACTGTCCCATCAACACATCGCCAGCTTGAAGATCTGTTGTTTTCGGCGAGCTCATACATACAGCCTTATTGCTCAGACTGGCAGCGTCCAAATCCAATTTCTGGGCATACCGATCCATATTGGAAACACGTTGCTTTTTATAACCAGGTCCGGACAACAAGAAAACACATGGAGAAACATTCAAACCACATTGTGACGAACACGCTTTGAAATGCCATTCCAGTGGGATTGCTACAGGGACATGTCTCACTCAGTTTATGTCTATACTAGTCAGTGAGAGAGACACAGCCATCAGTGTTGCTGGATTTTACGGGAGAAATAAGCAGAAATAAGAAAGACATAAGAAATAAGAAAGAAAGAAATAAGAAAGACGGGTAGGAGTAAATAGGCTTTGCTTCTTCCTACTCTTTTTTTTAACATTTTGTGGATGATCAATGATCGCATTTTAAATGTTTTTGTTTACTTTATTTGTATTTTTTATTTGTATATTAATGGCTTTCATTGTTATTGGTTCTTGTTTTATTTTTACCTGTAAGTTCAAAATAAAGTTTATCAAATCAAATAAAAAAAGCAGCCAGGTCTATTAAAACAAGCCCAAAAGAAGCGACTAGGGCCACATGAGCGCGTGCGCGCACACACACACACACACACTAGAGTTCTCAAATTCTACCCGAAATCTATGCTAATTAGTCAAGCCGGGCCGAGCCTTGGGTTCCGTGAAGAAAAAAATAAAATAATGTATTACCCCCAACAAACAATTTCAACTGCCTCTAGAGGCCTAATGGTATAAGGCCGACAGAAATGTCAGTGGATGTGTTGGATGCAACTCATAGTGAACTTTACTCATCAGGTATCTATACCTAGACTCATCGCTCCAATATAGTTTGTCGCCGTACAACCTTCCTAGCCGTCAAGCAAAAATAGGCGATCGAAAATCGGCGAAAGCGTCCGTTTTCAAGATGTTTTGTCCAATATCTCTGGAACAGAAGGTCCAATCTGCTCAGTTCATAGCTTTGACATTAAGCACATGATGACATATTTTCACCCGTTGAGAACTCTAACACGCACGTACACACACACACATACACGGGGTCCCCAGCAAAATGACTTTGAGCTTGTACAGTAGATCATCTATGTCCTCTATTCATATAAAGTATAAAGTTATTAAATGATGTAAGTTATTTGTCACACATCTGCCCTGTGCACTGTTCGTGTACGAAGCCTAAACGCCATCTCGCACTTGTGATCACGTGCAGACGCTCTGGATGAAATGGCTAAATTATAGCAGCAGTGTGTATTTATCCATCTGAGTGATGACTGTTCCTCCTCTCCCTCCAGTGCCAGGTTTTGCGTTCCAGTACAGTAAGTAAGTGTTGCTGGTATTTCCTGCTGCTCTGCCTGCTAATGGCTCTCTACCCGGAGCTCCCTGACCATGTAGGGCCACACACACACACACACACACACACACACACACACACACACACACACACGCAGAGGCCCACAGGGAACACATGTAAACTGTACACATCCTCCAGTGTTTATTTAACTGTGACGAATGGGACCAAACGCTGTCCTTCTGTGGGTCCATGTATAACTGTAATGATGATGTAAGTGTCCAACACACTGATGGACCATAACATGCTGTAAACTGTAGCACCATATGGGCTGTGCTGAGAGAGAGAGAGAGAGAGAGAGAGAGAGAGAGAGAGAGAGAGAGACACTCTGTGGAATGCCCTCCCTAAACAGCACCACAGTCCACTGATGCTTTTAAAAAATGGACTAAAAATCTACCTTTGTAACAAAGCGTTTTATTAATTATTCATGGGCCTTTTTTCTTTCTTCCTTTGCCCTGATTTTACCTAGTTTTTAAGTTGACACTTTATCCCTAGTAGGGCCCTTCCAGGTTTGCGAAAATGTCAAATGAGTTGTAAATACAATGTATTTTACATTATTGTCTCCGCCAGTATGGTGGAGAGTATGTTTTCGTCTCCGTCCGTCCGTGTGTGTGTGTGTGTGTCCGTCTCAGCCAAGCTAACATTGGTCAAGCTTCACGTGACACGTGACAATATGTTGTCACCAATGCTTTGATTGGCTAGCGAGACGCATGATGAAATAAAAACCTATAAATAGCACCACGCACTTCAAAAAAACATTTATATTTTTTGAAGTGACCATCACTGTGATGACCACTGTTGTTTCTAAATATGAATGGGGTGTGATTTTTTGTCTCCGCCAGGAGAGTTTTACCCTCCGTATGTGTGTCCGTCTCAGCCAAGCTAACATTGGTCAAGTGACACGTGACAATATGTAATATAAATAGGTAAGACAGGATTAATCAGGAACAGTACTGGCGGAGACCTGTGCTCCGAGGAGCACATTTTCTAGTTATTATTATTATCATCATGAGAGCAAGACCTCCTCCTCTGTGGTGCTGAAAGACACAAAGCAATAGGATATATGGATGGATAGTGTGACTGATTATTAATAAGGAGGTGAGATAATTAGTTGTAGGCTATACCTGAGGTAATAATAATACATATTTATTAACACAAATGTGTTCCCCACACCTTGTTTTTTGTCACTGTATATTTGCACATACGTGCAATTCGTCCAATCCATGGAGCAGTGAGCTAACCTGGCTCCAGCCCCTGAAATAGCTAGCCTCGCATTCAGTGGTCTGGTGACGCTGTAGAAGGCATGGGTTTTCTCGGCGGCCAGTTAGGTTGTTAAGTTCATAACGTTAACATAGGTTTATGTAAATGCATTTGAAATTAACTCTTAAACTGCCAGAGTTTCTCTAGAACAGTATGTAGCCTCTGCCAGTGTTTTCTAAGCAAAAAAAAAGTGTCTGTTTATTTTTTAACATTGAAGTGAATGGAGCAGCAACTTTTTGAAAAATGTTTTCTCCTGTTTCTTTGTGACGAACGGAAAAACGGAAAAACCCACCATTTTTTTTTTTTTTTTGTAAAAATATTTTTTTATGCCATTTAGGCAATAGCTAAATTCTCAAAAACGTTTATAAACGTTTTTGGCAGGCAATAGCTAAATTCTCAAAAACATTTATAAACGTTTTTGGCAGGTAATGAGTTAAATAAAAATGTAACTTTTCAGAATTCCAATCCAAACATAGCAAAAACTATCAGATCTACAATCTCAAAACGCGTCGCAGCGCGACATAGAATGGCCCGACAGTATATGCAATGTGGCCCTCTGGAGTGAGTGTGGAAATATAGTGGCCCTCTCCATCATCAAAGTTGCATCACCCCTGCGCTAAAGAGTCCCACTTTGACCACGCCCCCATCTCAGAAAAGGGAGGGCTTTCAGACTGAGGCCACGTTTAGACGACGACGCTCTCTGGTGAAAACGTCAAAGAGCCGTTGCTTTCTCACTTTTTATTTTGCCTTTAGACGGTGACTCACCACGGCTTGAAAACGCTGCAGTGTGCACAGCTGATCTGTGGGTTGCCATGTCCGCTTATTATAAGCGACTTTGGGCTTGTCAATATTGGTTGTTGCGTGTTTTGCGAGCAACAACCGATGTTGCGTGTCTGTGAGCTTGTAGATCGGCTATTTTCAAATACCCATTGTACTGTATAGGTTTAAAGTGCTAATGTGGCCTAGTCGCCTCTTTATAGGGCTTGTTTTTCATAGAACTGGCTGCTTATTTCTCTCACAACATCTGGCAACAACACACGTTTTGCCGTTTCCTCCGTTTCCATGGAGACGGGACGCGGAGCGTTGTCAAAGATTTCCACTCTGCAAGGTGTTTTTACTTAGTTAGTTAGTTAGATACAAGCCCTGAAAACGCTGTTCCCATCTAAACGGACGACACATCTGATACTTTATGTTGACGTTTTCTCTAGAGACCGTTGTCGTGTAAAGGGGGGCCTGAATAATGGAGTGAAACCAAACCAACTTTCAGGCTGAGTGTCAGGCTAGCAGTGAGCGCTCTGGGAGCAGTTAGGGGTTAAAGTGTCTCGCTCAGTTTGCTCACATTGATGAGGGCTGGGAATCGAACCTGGGACCTTTGGCTTTGACCTAAAAATATATATTAACACATTGAGTGCCAAATATGTAGATCTACGCGTTTTCAAATACACCCGTCGAGTGCCAAACAAGAAAATCGACGTGTTTTCTACATGTCTCCTAAATCCCAACAGTTTTCTGAAAAACGTATGTTTCTATATATTTTCTCAATCTTTTTCATGGCAAGGACCCCCAAAATTATATATATTTGGCCGCGGACCCCATCAAAATATTTTGTTCCAGGGACCCCCAGAAGCAAAGATTTGAGTAAAAATGTTCGCTTTAAAAATATATATATTTCAAAGATTTGCACACATTTTCAAGATTTTTCAACAATAGCAGATCTACAAGCTCATAGCGCGGCACTCGGTGCCGCGCTATGAGCTTGTAGATCTGCTATTTTTGAATAGCCCAAAGTGTAAAATAATGCTTTTT